>NC_043965.1:38506561-38786561 GCF_902148855.1 Sphaeramia orbicularis | reverse complement strand
TTACGAAAAAAAAATAAGTAAAAAAAAATTCGGCTCTGTTTTTCTGAATTAACGGCATACTGTTTTCTGAAAAAATAAAAATTCGGCTCTGTTTTTACAAGATAATTATCTCATTAATTCAGAAAAACAAGGCCGAATTTAAATTTTTGCAGAAAACAGTATCTCGTTAATGCGGAAAAACAGAGCCAATTTTTTTTTTTTTACTTATTTTTTCTCGTAATTACAGAATAATTATCTCATTAATTCAGAAAAACACAGCCGAATTTTATTTTTTGTGTGAATGAAATATGCTTCCGTAGAAACTCATCACAACTGAAATCAAACTAATTACAGATACGTAATCTTCTATAACGTCTATGAGCAAAACCAGAGCCAGCCACACTGTATGCATTTCATTATACTTCTATGTTTGTACTATACTGTTTTTATGCATGTTTTTTATGCATATTTTGATAATCTACAGAGCTTGTTTGTGTCAGGACAGAGATTGTGAACCAGCTGCAAACTCCTTTTCCAACACATTGCATTCAAACTTGACTTAAACTCTTTTCCATGTATTGTTACATAAAAATAAAGTCACAAAAAAAGCTGCCAACTTCAGAGGATTTGTTGCTTTTTCAATTTTTCCACACCGCACTTCAAATATTTTTTGGACAAAACAAGTGATGTGATGAGTAATAATACAACCGAATGAAATGTTATGTAAAACTAGGACTGACTCACCTCAGGACAACGTGACTGAGTTTGTTTGGGCGTCACAACCATATTCGTAAGTACAAAGAATGAATGATCTCCCTGCAAAACAGAGGAGCAAGACTGAGCACACACATCAGAACACAGCGTCCAGGGTCAGCCGTCTGCAAATACACTGGTCTACAGGGAAAATGCTTCCAGAATAAAAGTAATGAAATTTTACCACATGAGAGTCACTGATAAAGAAAAATCAAGTAAAAAATGCTGGTTGGCTGAACTTTCCAAGATACAGCCTTGGGTCAAAATGTGAAATTCAAGAATTAATGAGAGAATGGGTTTGACTCAAAAGGAATATTTGTGTCAGAGCTACAAGATCTACTTCAAAACACTGTCTGCACATTAGAATACATTCACTTTACAGGTTCTATTTTGTGGAAGATTTATAAAACTATTATATAAATGTACATAAACCAATATATATGTATAATAACACTTAATCATATATCTTGAAAACATCAGCAAACCGGCACTTTTGTCACTTATTTTCCAATTAATCTTATTAAAATACGTAACATTTAGCACATTTAATCTCTGAAGCAAATCAGTTCTAAAAAATTGTAGATCAGCGATATCAGCACAGAGGAGGTTCCTAGAACAAAAGAAACAGTTCTGTTAATTACCTGAGGGGGAATAATGTAATCGGCTCCATCCCAGAAACGTGGATCCATGTCAGATGTGTTAGTGTAAGCGAATCCTTTCACTTTGGTGGTGACAGAACTGATAACAGAGTCTGTGTCCTGGTAGGCCTTCTGCACCACACACACATACCTGAAACCACAGCAGATAAAGCCATTTTAACGTGTTCATAGTATACACTACAAACAAGAAGTTAAGGATATTTTTAATTTTGGGGCTATTTGTTTCAGTTGGGATTCTTGCACAGTGCTTTTTACTTGTTTGTGTATGAATTGAATTGAAACACATTCTTTTAATGACCAGACAGCTTTATTTACAAATGGCATAAATGACAAAAAAAATGACAAAAAAAGAAATATCCTTAACTTTTTGTTTGTATTGTATCTTTATGTATTCAAGTCTGTTTAACTCATAAAGACCCAAACAAACGCCAGCAACAAAAACCATCCACTGATCTAAAATATTTAACCTTGTGGAGCCTGAGTATATTTTGGCCGTTTTTGAATACTTCTGATTTTGCCTTTATATTTCTCATCAAAGAACTGTTTATTTTGCCTTATCTGGGTTCATTTTTTCAGCACAACCTCACCTGTGTGACTGTACAGTTTTTTTTGTTGTTTTTTTTTTCATTTGAGATGCTGTTTTAACACACTGAACCTAAAATCACACAAAGAACATGAAATCCGAGCAGGATGAAATTTAACTTTTTACAGTTTTTCACCAAAAACATGTTGAACGAACTATTTTCACAAGTTAGAATGAGTAAAATAGAAAACTTCAAAACAATAATTACAAATTTTGCAAATAACAAAATTATATACTACTATTTAGTACCTGCTGATCCACTAGTCATATCAATACAGGGTGGGGAAGCAAAATTTACACTGAACATTTAGTTGTTTTTTCTCAGCAGGCACTACGTCAATTGTTTTGAAACCAAACATATGTTGATGTCATAATCATACCTAACACTATTATCCATACCTTTTCAGAAACTTTTGCCCATATGAGTAATCAGGAAAGCAAACGTCAAAGAGTGTGTGATTTGCTGAATGCACTCGTCACACCAAAGGAGATTTCAAAAATAGTTGGAGTGTCCATAAAGACTGTTTATAATGTAAAGAAGAGAATGACTATGAGCAAAACTATTACGAGAAAGTCTGGAAGATACTATTAAAGAAGAATGGGAGAAGTTGTCACCCGAATATTTGAGGAACACTTGCGCAGGTTTCAGGAAGTGTGTGAAGGCAGTTATTGAGAAAGAAGGAGGACACATAGAATAAAAACATTTTCTATTATGTAAATTTTCTTGTGGCAAATAAATTCTCATGACTTTCAATAAACTAATTGGTCATACACTGTCTTTCAATCCCTGCCTCAAAATATTGTAAATTTTGCTTCCCCACCCTGTACATGTAAATAATTGGTGCAGTTTGTCGTCTTTCCATAGTCATCAGATATGACTCATTTGGATGTTCAGAGGCTTCGTAGTGAACGTGGAAACACCATCATCTTCTACAACATTGATTCACCAGTAAAACCCATGGAGTTTATCAAATAACAGCAGCTGCAGATGCTTGCTTTTATGTTTAGTTGATGATTTTTGCATTAAAAGTCATTTTTTCCTCAGTTTTCTGTGTTTTCAAATAATAACATTTGAATTTACTCTGAGCTTTTATGCACATCTACATGGTCAGTAAATTAAATATAGGAAAATATCTGATTTACACTGAAAAATGCAAAATGCAGAAGATAATATGATAATAAATTCTGATAAATGACTTAAGAAAGATTAGATCCGGAGAAAAAGAAATCATCTGGAAGTTGACACAAAAGCCGTTCTGGGCCTTTAACCCTTTCTGCATGAATTATGAGTACCTTAATCAAGATCTTTTTCGTGGGTGTTTTTATTCCTCTTTAGGTATGAAAAAAACAATGTGATTGAAAATTCTTTTGGAACCTTTTTTTCCACGAAGTTACAAAAATGTCTACTCAGCTGGACACTATGCATTTCATTTTTGAAGTGACATACTGTGTGAAAACTATGAAATAAAAACATGTTTAATGTTACTAAACTGATGTTTTTTCACATTTTAACATACTATAACACTACTTACTACACACTCAGATAATATGCAAAAAAACCAACATATTTTTGTCAAAAGAAAAAGAACAGTTTATTACAGTCTAATAACGATTAGCAATTGATTTATACTCAAGTATGTTACTGCAGATCAGGTTTATCAAGAAGTGGAAAGCTACAGTAATGGTATGAATTGCAGTGTATGGGATGATGCATAAGTTGGTTGATATGCAAGTAAAACAACAAAATCCATAAATATACAAGAGAACAGCTGTAGCATAGCTGTCCACTGTAGTGACCACTATGCATGAAAGGGTTAAGCTGAGGATCTGCTCTTTAAACCAGTGAAAACCACATGACTTACCCGACCACATACAGAAGCACCAGAAGCTGAGTGAACCTGAAGATGCATCCGACTCCAATGTTGGGAATAACCAGTGTTTTTGTAGTTTCATAATCAAACACATAGTGCAAAGTTTTCTGACAGCAGCCTGCAGACCTGCTCATCACTGCTGCAATGACAGACTGTAAAATACTGATCAGCAAACTGCATCGACTCTTATTCAAATCATTGTTATTCAAATCAGTATAATACGTCTTTGGCCTTGGACAGTCTGACACGTTGTAGGTTCTGTAGCAGGTTCACACACATGCATGGAGGTTTATACTTCAGCTTTTACATGTTTGAAAACCTTTAGAATATGATGAAGAGGAAAAAGGATGGTCACAGTTTTGTTCCGTATTGGAATAAAACAGCCAATAGCAGAGAGCATGACAAGATGCAGGGAAAATGTAGAAATCAGGATTATTCCACTTGTATTGATTTCTGAACTCATCTGTGGTTGAAAAATTAACTTCTTTTCTGTGTATTATTTATGGGTTTTTTTGTTGTTGTTTTTTGGAAATTCTGATCAGTTTTCTTTTCTGCAAATAAATGTTACATACATGTTGTTTGAGATTTAGGAGTTTCTAGAATAGACAAAAATACACCTATAAATGGTGTTGATTTTGTGCTATAAGGTGTGTTGTAGGGCTGCTGTCAATAACATCTGTTACGTACAAGCAGATAATATACATTTTCTGTTTATTCTGCCAAATTTTTAATTATTTAGGTTTTTATTTTATTTGGTTTATTTGATGAGGACAGTGCATACTGATTTTTTTCAATTATGGAAATGGTACAAGCTTCCTGATTGCTACTAATTGACTTCTTTGCACAACATAATATAGAAATGAAAATTCAAGGAAGCAAAAAATAATAATACACACAAAAAAGAAAAAAAGAAAAGGAGTCATATTTGAAAAGGAGTGAGAAGAAGCATAGCTTATTAGCTCTAACCCCTACTGATGAACACTCGGTACAAATAAAAACATTACTTTGTGTAAATATGCCAGATTTAGGTGGGAGCTATTTTCCATCTGTAGTCCTCAACATTTAAAAACAGACTAAACATATAAACAAGACAATACAGTGTATACAGCACATTACTATATAAAAGTGTACATCATACTACACATTATTAATACAATAAATACAATATAAAACTGCCAAGAAGAATACTGAGATGGAGATGAAATGCTGAGCAGACATCAGAGGTATTCACAGGTTTGATTAGATTTTAACCTTTTTTTTTTTTTTTTTTTTTTTTTTTTAGCTTTTGGTTTTTTTGCATTTATTGTTAAATTATCCTGTATATTGGGCTAAAAATAGAATGTAGAAATGGATGATGGGCTCCCCTTTACATACTGCTGTCTTCAGAATTCTGCTTTATTTTAACTGAAACATCAGGAAAAAAACAGATGTACAAGTATGTGGTAAGTGTGTGTATATGTATGTATAGGTGTGTGTGTGTGTGTGTGTATATATGTAGGTGTGTATGTGTGTGTATAGATCTGTGTATGAATATGTATTTACATACACTGAACAAAAATATAAATGCACGACTTGTTTTTTCTCCCATTTTTCATGAGCTGAACTGAAAGATCTAAAACTTTTTCTGTGTACACACAAGGTTTATTTCTCTCAAATATTGTTCACAAATCTGTCTAAATTTGTGTTAGTGAACACTTCTTCTTTGCTGAGATAATCCGTCCACCTCACAGGTGTGGCATATCAAGATGCTGATTAGACAGCAGGATTTTTGCACAGGTGTGCCTTAGGCTGGCCACAATAAAAAGCCACTCTAAAATGTGCAGTTTTATCACGCAGCACAATACCACAGATGTCACAAGTTCTGAGGGAATATGCAATTAGCATGCTGACTTCAGGAATCTCCACCAGAGCTTTTGCCTGTGAATTGAATGTTCATTTCTCTACCATAAGCCATCTCCAAAGCTGTTTCAGAGAATTCATGAAGAAGACTGTGCAAGGAAAATGGTGGTCACACCAAATACTGACTGGTTTTCTGACCCCCCTGGACCACCCAATACAGTAAAAGTGCACATTTTAGAGTGGCCTTTTATTGTGGCCAGCCTAAATCACACCTGTGCAATAATCCTGCTGTCTAATCAGCATCTTGATATGCCACACCTGTGAGGTGGATGGATTATCTCAGCAAAGGACAAAGGAGCAGTGCTCACTAACACAGATTTAGACAAATTTATGAACAATATTTGAGAGAAATAGGCCTTTTGTGTACATAGAAAAAGTTTTAGATCTTTGCGTTCAGCTCATGAAAAATGGGAGCAAAAACAAAAGTCGTGCATTTATATTTTTGTTCAGTGTATATGTGTTATTGTATTATGTGTTTATGTAAATCATATCATATTTTTTCATAACAATATAAAGCCAGAAACGTAATTATTTAATAGTAAGTATCAGTCATATTATGGCATAGTGTATAGATATGATTAGACTAGGAAGGTTATTATTGTTATTAATTATATAAGGAGAAGGGGTGGGAGTTCATAAGTTGTACTTCTTCTCCCTCCTTTTCGAATATGTATTATATGTCTTATGTTTAAGTGTTTTGTTTATTTTTTTTTTTTCTTCTGTTTGACATTCATGTTCGAAAGAAATACATCAATCAATCAATCAATCAATCAATCGATGTGACTTTACTATGTAATACATGTAGTTATTTGAATGTTTTAGCTGGTGCTATCTGTGCAGAAAAAAAATGAGATTAATTTTTAATGATGTGAGGACCAGGTATTGTTAGGTGTGTCACAAACCAAATGTGCGACAAATATACAATTGTACATGTGGAAAAGAGTGAAAGTGAATCAAAGTGAAAGAAAACGGGGATGTAACGGCTCAAGCGTTGCTGCTGTGACTCATCTGTTCATAGATGTGATCATACTCTGCGAATAGACAATAAAAGTTTTGCCTAACAGTCTTATTTACATGTCACTGTGAGATACTCACAATGCAAACTCTAAATGATTAAAAAGCTTGTGAAACAAAGTCCTTGTATGTGCTGGACTATAATCAGAAACTATGACAAACCACAACCCAAACATTTACATTCATTCTAAAAGGTGTTTGTTTCTCATCAGAACAAATAACAGTTCTATCTCCTGTCAAATGTCTGATCATTCCTGGGTTTATTTTCCTCAAACTCCATTAGAAACAAACAACACATCCTATAATCCTGTTATGACATACAATCCCTTCTGCCCTGTTTTTTCTTTGTATAGATTATTTGATTCTAGATGAAAGCAGTGAATATATGATGCTTTCAGAAACTGGAGATAAATCAGGTGTAAAGAGGAGGTGCAGACATGTGAAAAAATAAGAACACATGACCAAAAGTGGATAAGAGTCAGTTTTTAATTTCAGAACACGCATTGACTTCCATGAACACAGGACAGAGACAATGTCACATTGGTCCAATAGTACCTCATCTAAAAAGTCTTTATAAAAGAATGAATTCAGTTCAGATAGACACTATTTCAACAGGACATACAGTATAATAGCTGACCTTCAATAAAATATTCATCTACACACCCGTTTCTTTTAGTTATAAAGTCCATGTTATCATATTCACATGTTAGAAAGAATGGCTACAGTTTACTGAATACGCAATGTACAGATGGATGGTTTTTACGTTGCGATATATTTTGGACAAAATACTGTAGACATAAAGACCATGTATGTTATCGATAAAACCAATGATGTACAATCATTACATTTTGTGTTTCAGTGCTTCAGATTCAAGTAAGGTATAAAAGTGGGGCGTCGAGGAAGTGGCTCAGTCCCACCTCTGCCATTCCATCCACCCCATGATGACTATCAAAAATAAAAACAAAGCTGTAAAAGGCATCTACATCGTATAATAGAAAGAATGTCCACAATAATGAAGCTACAGTGAAGAAGCGGTGTGTAAAATGTTTCAATCTGTCCTGATGTTCTCCAGTTTAACCCTCAGGAATTGGATGATACTTCTGTGGAAAGTGGCCATCGGAGGCTCAATGTTCAAGCATATCGTCCAGCATATTGTCCCCCCCCCAGGTTGCAAATTTGTTCTCGGGGGGCAGCAGATAGTCAATGATAAGGAGTTCACTTTCTCACAGCTTCATCTACACATCCTCCACATACAGGTCCGTCGTGTTACTTGTAGAATTATGTATCGAGGTCCGGATTGAGGACGGATCGAGGTATGTGAGCGGTGGGGGGGTGGGGTGGCATATTGTCCGGCACATTGTGTGGTTGCAAATTTGTGTTCGGGGGGCAGCAGGTTGTCAATGATATGGTGATAAGAGGAGCTCACTTTTACCTTCTCACAGCTTTATCAACAGAGCACTATAACCCACCACGTCCTCCACATACAGGTCTGCCGTGTTACTTAAGGAATTACATATCCCCCCCAGTCCCACAAATTTTTCCGGGCATGGGGGGGGGGGGGGGGGGGGGTAGGCTGATGATTCTGTTAGTGGGGCTTGGTTCAAGAAACCCTAATTTACATGGACGCTAAATAAAGTGATCTGATGAGATGTTTACATTCCCCAACTGAATGTTTTTTTGAAGGGTCCATTGGCTGTGAAGCGTCAGGAAATACAACAAAAGAGTGACTTTTGTTTTTGCTCTCTCTCTCTTTTGACTATTGAGGTGTTCAACAATACTTACATTTTCATTTAAAGGTCTCCAACAATAAGCTACAGTTTGTTCTTTGCTACCACCATGTTTCTGTCCATTGTAGAAACTTGCAACATCTCCTAATGTTACCTCCATGTACAATGATGTACAGACAGATAGTAATGGTCCTGTTGACAGGATAACGTTTCACCAGAAAAACACAAAAGCATTTGCTTTGCCTTGTTGGATTTACACAACAATGGAGTGAAAACAATCCCTGTTTACACTGGAACATTAAAGAAGTGAAAACGCTGTCGTATGAATGCCAGGCCAGTAGTCACCCATGTAACTTTGTAGTGACACACCAAACATGACCACGACATTTCTCCAAAGACTGCCAGAAGTACAGCCAGCTGTTATTGTTGTCTGATTTACACATGCAATTAAAATGAAAGTGTAATGTACATGAACAAAGTGGAGCAAGTGTTGTTGCTGAAAACTTCAACTTACATGATACTTAAAAAAATAAATTACTGTATTAGTCCAACTAAACCTGGACTTGCAGGTAAATGTGTTAAGTATCTTATTTGGACAAAACATTTGCATTGTTGTCCATTGTTCAGCCAGTTTTTCTCTGGGTTGATGACCAGCTAGCTTGCTATTGACTACTATTGTGGTCTGTGACAGTGTAGGTTAACGAGCTGAGTGAATTCATATCGCCACCTATGGATTTCAACAATACATCGATTAGATGATCTTGAATTTAAACTGGGACAAAGAAAATAGTCAAACTAAACTATTTAGTCAAACTGTTGTTGTAGCTCAGCTAAACTGTGCAACATACTGACATTTGAGAATAATTCTACTCTGGAGGCTGTATTCAAATGTTTCTGTATCCATATTATCTAAAATGACATTTCTGTTGAAACAGGAGGCAGAAATGCAAAAAAAAAAAAAAAAAAAGCTTTGCATTTCATCCTAAAGCCGTTGTCGTGTAAACTTGGCTAGGCCTTTTCACATCAACTTAATATTTTTTGATAAAAAATCTGATAAATACTGTGAGGAACAGACACCTCACAAATTGAATATGATGTGGTAATTCTATTAGTTGTGAAAATGTAATTAATTTGTTAAATGGATTCATCAAACAGTAGGTGATGTTGAAGTCCTCTTACTTGCCACCTTTAGCGGCCTCTGTCTCTATTCTGTCCTCATCCTCCATTTCATGATCATCTACCTCCATATTACTGTCTGAACTGTTGAACGATAGCTGTGCAACTCATTCTGTTTGCTCAAACAACTGACAGATGTATGAAGCTTCTTCCTTTTCCAAAAATATTAATGATGGATCAAAGCTTTGAAGTTGGTAACTAGATAGGTTGCATTTATCTTAAAACATGCAACAACCTTGGTCAATATTTTCTCACTGAGTGGATTATCGAAGGTGTACACCACTCCTCTCAATCCCATTGGAGAGCTGTTCTGATGAAGCTTTACATGAGGCATTTTTAGTCAGACTGGTTATTCCAACTATCGGTGGAATATTAGAGTCCACAGCTAGTGATCTGAACAGCAACCTGCAACACAGCCGACATGAATAACTGATCCAGCAGATGTAAAAACACGAGCGGGTTTCATATTCGGCCAAACTCAAACTCCAGCCCCCCGTCATGCAGGCTGCCTTCATTTGCATTGTCAAAGCTGTTCTTCCCGTGGATCTGTTTGAGGTGCTTGCGGAGAACGGGCTTGTGGGCAAATACCATGTCACAGTAGTTACAGCGGTGGGGTTTATCCCCACTGTGCAGGTTTAGGTGGTCCAGCAAAGAACACTTTTGGGTGAAGGTTTTTCCACAGATTTTACACTGGAAGGGCTTGATGCCAGCGTGGACCCGCATGTGTCGGTGCAGGTTGCCTTTCTGTGTAAAAGTCTTGCCGCACAGGAGGCACATGAACAGCTTATGCATCTTGAGGTGGTTGGCATAGTTCTCCAGTTGGCGAAAGACTCGGGCACATTTCGGACACTGGTGGTACCACTGCAGGGGCTTATCGTAGCTCCTCTGGTGCACGATGTGTTTCTCAGCAGGAGGGGAGGGGGGCGGTGGACTGAGCGGGTATCCGGACATGCTCCCAGGCGGCGCGGCCATCTCACTGCCCCGACTGTCCACGGTGGAGTTGATGAGCGAGTGCTGGGGCTCAGGGGAGTGGAGGGCTGCAGGGGGGCTGGTGGAGAACTGACCGGAGATGGGGTTTTCCTCCACCTCAGACACAGACTCCACCTTCACTATTGTGATGTCATTCTCCTCCATGTTTTGTCTGGGGTGTCTCTCCACGATTTGGGGAGGGGTCTTGGGCTGTATGATGACATCATCGTCATCATCATCATCATCATCATCATCTTGGTCATCGTCATCATCGCCATTGTTGTCATCAATGTCCTCCTCAACCTGTTCCAAGAGTAGAAGAAGCAGCAGGTTAAATATATAAAGGTACTACCTACTCACAAAATTATGCATTCAAAACTCACTTAAGTAAAAGCATCTGAGGCTTATCACTAAAATGAAGAGTCCATAAGTTCATGACACACCCAGGGGAATGCTATTTGCTCTTGCGTGTTTCCTGTAAAAACAGGAAGTAATCTAGAGAATCACTGTCAACAGCCCATCCAGTAGTGAACTCTGAACAGTAGTTTCTGCATCAATATAGGCAAGAAAAAAGAATGAATGTGACATGAGTAAAAGACATAGAAACACTTAAAAACATTGATGGGGCGGGGGGTGGGGGGGGTTGATTCTGATTTTTTTGGTTGATTTGTACTGTTGCATTAATGTTTATGTTGCCTTTTGCAGTTGTAGATGTTTAAGATTGAGCTTTTTTTTTTTTTTTTACCATTTCATACATTGTGGGTAGTTTAATCTACAGTGATGCACCATTCTGTAAGATCATGTTTTTGCATTGCAATCCAGTGAGAATAATAATTAAAGAAGATTTTTTAAAGAGTTCATATATGTTAAGAGGGAGAAGAACTTTCTGAACTCATACAGGATGAATTTATCCTTTACTTTATCACAGAAAAACAATGAGAGATGTACTTTTCACTGGATTTACAGGAAGGCACCAGAGTAAAAACTCCAATATTCACCTCTGAGATGTGGTGGTTTAGAAATGTAAAGCTGTACAAAATGAAAATACCCAAGTAAATAAAAGTACTTCAGATTTGTACCTAAAATCATGTAGTAGAATTAGAACAACCCCACTGACCTGTTGGACCAGGGCCTCCTCTTGATGGTTGGTCCGGACCTGGGAGTGCTGCTGTTCTCTCAAGGCCTGAGACGACGACCCCTCGTCCCTCTTGTCTCGTCTCATTTCCACATCCACTGTCAGCTGTCGAGCAGCCTGAGGTTTGATGAACTTGCTAAGTGCTTGAGTGCACTGCTCTACAATGTGGCCCATTTGAAGAAAGCTGGCCACTGTCAGATAATGGACGAGCTCTAGCTCAGGGAACTCAAGCTGTCCCGTATAGCAGGATAGCAACAACTGCCTGCCCACCTCTGCCTCCTGGATCATAGAGATCTGGACTTCCCTCGAGTCCTGCTGGAGGATGAACTGGTCCCTCAAGAAGGATGAACCAGCAGCAAACACCACCTTGTGGCCAGGGACCTCCAGCTGGTTTATGCGCACAGTGACGTCACAAAAACGTCTCTGATGACGCAGAAGGTTCATTTTCTGCAGCATCGAGTCTCCAAAAGTGGCAAAGCGGAACTGCAGGATCACCTGGTTCTGAGCCATAGTGAAATGAGGACCTGCAGCAGGAACAGTAGACCTGTTAATAGAAACACACAGACCACATCATCTCTCCAGAACTAAAAGTCTTCTGGTGAATATTTCACTGCAAACTGAATTCATTATTGCTTGACTATAAACACATGTTGTGGTAGTAGTCATTTATACACATACAGTCAGGCCCATAAGTATTTGGACAATGACACAATTCATTACATTTTATTTAATTCTGCCCCTGGACGTTCAGGTATAATTCAGTGGGTTTAAAGTTTTTAGGAAGGTTTACGAATTACAATTTTAAATGTAATCCCTACATTTTTAGAGGCTCAAAACTGGACAAACTCAGATTGTTATAGATTTGAGGATTGTTGAAATACTTGATTGCCAGTCAGACTATCTGAAGTCTGGTTCAGCAGACGAAGCATCACCTTCAGTTGATGCTTGTTAGTGGATCTTCCTGCCTTCAGTTCAGTCTTAAGTCCTGTAGACCAGTGTTCTTCTAACTGAGTATTATTAGTATTCAGAATTTGATATTGTCAGAGGTTTCTACAATAAACAAAAGTGTTAATTTTAACCAAACACGTACCTATAAACAGAAAAATCAGTGATTTATTGTGTTTCTCCAGATTGATATGCAGGTAAACAGCAAAATTACTCAGATTCCATTCAGAAAGTTGCCCATTTAATACAATAAGGCGGTTCTACATCATAATAAACAAACATTTTAATTACTGATGGTTTTGTCACAGGTCATTGTTTTCTTCAGATTTCTTCCACATGGACAAAAAAGTGCAACAGATTATTTCACCGCATCAACTTCTAACGTTAGCGGTTTGTCCTGGTTTGATCATTAGCTTAAGCCTGTACATTAAAAGGATAAAAGACTGATCAGTGATGCTTCCTGGACAAAGCCGAACAGTAGTAAACTTTATAACAATGTAAAAAGTACTGTGGTGATCAGTTTGAGAAGCTTTTAAGACTGACAATTAACAAAACAATTAAAAATGGACATATGTCAGCGGACATCGGGGCTTTTATCCAACTCTGAGTTAACATTAGCATAGAGTCACCGGTAATGTAGTGTTTTTCTTTGGAGGAAAATACAGACTTTGTTGATTTATATAGGTTAAAGGCACTCTTAGCAGATAACCGAAGCTGTTATGTTAGTTATCTAAACACACCATCATAATTTTTGTCCGTATTTCGCCTCGGCCTGTCGGTTCCAGTTCGGCTAACGCTGCCTTATAACCTGAACCAGATGCTAATAGCCTAGCTAGCTGTGGCTAACACTGTGGTTTTACTGGTGTTGACATATAAACAAATTCTCTACCTGTGTTTTCCTCGTACAGAAACCCGTCCGAGACACGATCTTATGCCGAGGACACTGTCTTGTGTCCGTCTGGAAACACAAGGCAATTGCTCCGGATGCAAAATAATTTAAAGGCCCAGTATCAACATAATGCATTATCCTTCACACTGTCTATGCAATATCCAGACACTTCTGTGCAAGGTCGTGGGGGATGAATGGACTGAATTAACCTCAGTGGTGGATGCAAATACACTAAAACCACACTGTAAAAATATTCCTTCACTGGAAGAAGGTCTATGCATTAAAAAAAAAAACAACAACAACAACCCAAAACAACACAAGTTAGTATAAGTATTAGTAAAATGTGCTTAACCCTTAAAGAACTGTTCCAACATTAACCTTTCCTAAGTGATTTAATTTAGTCTCTGACAGTGTTGACTATTATATCTTCTTGAGACCCAGCAATGCATTTTTGTCCTCTGTAGGTGACAAGAGTTTCACAGCTTTACTTAAAACAAACAAACAAACAAAAAAACATGGTCCACTGAAAAGAACATTCCATAAAAAATTAAAAATGTATTTGAAAAAACTGTTGCATCCTGTTCAAAATAGTTATTTAATGTAAAAACAAAACAAAACCCAAAACCTTTTCTTTCCTGGGTTTCTGGAGGATATAGGTTTCTGGACTGCTGTATTTTACTGTTGTATATTGTTAAGGTTGACTTCATTTAACAGGTGTGAATGCATCAACAATAGGGCTGCATAATTCAATCACAATGTAACATTAGTCTGTGCAATGATATTTTTGCAAAGGGCTGCAACTTCTGTGGATTTAGGGTGATCTAATTGCAGAAATGAAAAAGACCTTTGTGAAATCTGTAATATTTAAAATTTTTGTGACACTGAGTAGAGGGAGGTACTATGCAAAAAAAATATTTAGCAGGTTTTAATTAGAAAGTTTGCACTGGAAAAATGACACTCCTCTATAAAGCAAGCTGTATATTTTTCTTGATTGCTGAGCAAGTAAACTCACTGTCCACCATCATTGCATGACTTTTTCGGGGTGGCTGTGGCTCAGGTGGTAGAGTGGGTCGTCCAATAACTGAAGGGTTGGCAGTTTGAATCCTGCTCTGTCCTAGTCAGTCTGTTGTGTCCTTGGGCAAGACACTTCACCCTCCCTGCCTCCAGTGTCACCCACACTGGTGAATGAATGTTTGGTGGTGGTTGGAGGGGCCGTAAGCGCAAATTGGCAGCCACGCTTCTGTCAGTCTGCCCCGGGGCAGCTGTGGCTACATATGTAGTTTATCACCACCAGAGTGTGAGTGTGAGAGCGAATGAATAATGGGTCAATAATGTAAAGCGCTTTGGGTGTCTAGAAAAGCGCTATATAAATCCAATCCATTATTATTATCACCAAATGGTGCAGCCCTCCTCTACAAAATTATGTTTGCAGTATCACTGTCCTGGAAGGACCAGTTATCTCTAAAAATTCACCTTTTCATCGGGTTGGATGTGAACTGTAATCTGAAACTGATCTAAAGCTGTCAGATACATATATTCTGATAATATCTTGAAGTTTTCTTATAGTCCATGTCTGTCTCTGCATCAGTAAAAGAGGTTGGATGGACACACATTACAGAAAACTGCAAGAATTTTTATTATTATTATTTACAAAATGTACAAAATTAAGTAGGATGTCAAGACTTAATTTATAAAAGTGATAAATAAAGTTACAAAACATCAGCAGAGTGAAGCATCACGTCCTCCTGAAACACCTGTAAAAAAACAGGATGAATAGGTCATTAAATGAAATGTGCAGATTTTACTTAAAACTTTATTAAACATGTTTGATGGGTTTGTTGAATGAGTTCAAGGAAATCAACTCAAAAAGATGGGGTTGTATCTAACGCGTAACTAGCTCATTATCAGTAATTTAATAATATAGAAAACACTTCATACAGTAAACTACTGTATTATCAGTTATTGCATTCATATTGTATACTAATTTTTGTTTTGACAGAAAAAAAGAGCAAATATGAGACAGAAAGAGATTAAAATACATGATAAATAGTTGGGACAGTTTATAAGGTAAGCTTTGTGTGATCCTGAATAATGTATATTTTTGCTGCAGCATAAACTATGGCAGTATTTTAGAATTTACTCCCGGTAATGAAGATTTGATTTCCTATTAAACTGTTATTTTTTCCAAACACAAAATGACCCGAGAACATGGTGGATATTGTGTGTTGTCTGTACCAGATGTAACTGTATCCAAACAAAATGGCCAAGGCGACCAGTCCGACCGATGCAGCAGCAGAAAGCAAGGAAACCCTCAGAGCAAATGACGTACCTGGACAAAATGAAATCTAGGGGTGAGTAATCACAAATGTGTTTCTGTGTACAATGATGTGATGCCTGAGTTAATATAAAGAGAGAGAAAATAGTTAAAAGAAGTTTTGAAAATGAAACTGTTATGGTGTGAAGTTGTGATTACCTCTGACTTTAGCCCAGAGGACACAGGAACTTTTTAAAGCCTAAAACAGAAAAAAATCCAATTATTTAATGACTTAAGTCTCTAAACTCTGGTTCAGTTTCTCTCAAATAAGTCTCAATATCTATGTTCAGACTGCAGGAAAACATGTCCAGATCTGATCAAGGCAACATGAGAAGTACAAATCATATGGAATGTGACCTAATCCATTTCCATATGTGGTTCTAAAATAAGTACAGGTCGTATTTACAAAGCCTCCTATAAAAAACAGCTGCTAAATGTGATGGAGTTATTAAAAATGTCATAGAGCTATGAAGATTATGATGAAGATAAAAGACTTCTTAGAAGCTTAGTTTCTCAAACAGAGGAGGAAATCCACAAAGATCTGTTTGACCCAGTTTTCCCTCACTAATATTAAATAGCTTAAGTAAAGACATAAAGTAAATCTTTTGGGTCCTTAGCTAAAAAAAAGTGCTCTTTATCAGCATTTGTATGAATTCTGCACTGGATGGAAACATTGACAGACAGTGAACTTTTAAACCCGAGAGGTACATTTAGCTTTTAAGATCCTTTAACAAATTTTGATATTTTTTAAAAAATTTTCTTTTTATCTTTGTACTGTATTTGATGCTTCTTTTCTTCTTTCTTTTCTTCTTTCTGGGCGATCAATAAAGTATATCTTATCTCATGAAGTATAAGTACAACCAAAACTTATGGTGACACATCATATCAGCCATCGCTTCACAACAACCCAATTATCTCTTTTCATTTATCTCTCTTTTCTCCTCATCCTCATTGTTGTTCTTATTATTATGAATTCTTCCATTGCATATCAGCCGCTGTGAACTCTGACTTCAGCTGCATCCATGTTTACTGCAGAATGAAAGTGCTGCTTGGGACATCTTTGTGATTGTTCTGTCGTACATACAGGTCAGTTCAGGTCCAATACACACCACCTATACATTCCTACATACTATCAGGCTCCTGAATAGTGAAGTGTGTGATTTGTGTTTTTGTGTTTTGGATGTGTGTACTGCTGGTTGGACAATAATTTGCCCCTAGGGGACAATAAAGTACCCTAAACCTTGAACCACAAAATAGTCAAATCTGAGCCATAAATGTGCATTGAGTCCTGCAGTGTGAACATAGCTCCAGTATCACTGCTAGTTCACCCACTGTTTTCCACTGACTGACAGCTCGTAAGATGATATAGTAGTTCCTGCCATTCTGTAGTGGAGTGTTAAAGAAGCCTTCATAATAGAGTCCATCCCCTACAGTAAAATTCATCTCTGTCCCAACACGTCTGACTTGGATTTGGGCGGCGATGTAGTCTGTTGAGGATCTGCTTTTGGTTTCGGGGTTTGGGTGTCCAGGAGAGGAACAGTCAAACACCATAATCCCCTCCACAGGAAGCACAAACACTTGGTACAAACTGGAGACGAAAAGGGACAATTAAAAACCATTCTTAGCTGATATGAGTATTATTCAGAAATGACTAGACTATGTTACCTTATCAGGTCTAGTGTGTTTGGTGATCTGCGAAGTGTCAGAGTTGGTACAGGAGTCTCAAATTCTCTGTAGTAAACCACTGGTGCTGCAGGTACTGATACATTATATAGATTTAGATTTTTTTATAGGTTTGGCCACTATGTAGAACAGAGGTGTCAAACCTATGGCCCATGAGCCAAAACTGGCCTGCCAAAGGGTCTAATCCAGCCCGTGGGATGAATTTATGACATACAAAAATTACACTTCAGATATTCATAGTCAAGGATGTCAAAATCATTTTAGTTCAGGGGTCACATACAGACCAGTTCAATCTCAACTGGGTCAGACAGAGGCGCCGATAAGGGGGGGTAAACATGACAAATTCATGGGGCCCAGTATTTGTGGAGGGTCCAGTGGTTACAGGTTAGAAGTTGTGAAAGTTTCGTGTAAGATTCGCTGTACAATAGAGGAACAGAAGTTGGAAATCGGACGTTGAAAGCATGTTAAGTTTCAGTTTCGTTTTCACCCTAGTGCAAGTGACGTTATGTATAGATACATACTGTACATACTGTATACTGTTAAAATCGCACTTACATTTCTTAGAAATTTGGGGTTTTTCATGGTTGTTTATGCTTTTAAAGGACATTTTTTAAAGGATACTTAGTAGATGTTATGTTACTTTACTTAATTTACTATTATGATTATTATTACTACTTATGCCATTAAGTCATTTTGGCAAATTTAGATATTTTTATCTTCTTTTTATCATTCTATTGTATTTGATGTTTATTGTCTTGTGAATTAAATCCTTGGGGAATCAATAAATTATGTCTTCTCTTCTCTTCTCTTCTCTTCTCTTCTCTTCTCTTCTCTTCTCTTATCTTATCTTATCTTATCTTATCTTATGTAAACATTTTCCTAATGTAATTTGACTTTTTTCACTGTTATTTTACTGGTTTGGCTCATTTGAGATCACATAGGGCTGAATTTGACCCCTGAAATAAAATTAGTTTGACACTCCTGATGTAAAAGATTATGATTGATAATGATATAAAACATATGTAGACATCTGTACACAGAATTGGCTGCACTTTAATACCTGGTAAGCTGGTGTTGGTGGTGATGGAGGCTGTGAATCTGGCTAACGTGGCGGTGATGGAGATGCTGTAGTTTGTGAATGGAAGCAGGTTGAGGCAGAGTTTCAGCTCCTCAGCTTTGGAGCTCAGAAACCGCTTCCTTTTGTCATGAAAGGACGTCTGGTAATCTCTAGATCCTATGAAACTCACCTGGACGGTTACACAGAACCATTGTCAGAGATCAGGCTGCAAAATCCTCTGTACGACCCAACAAATCTAGAAACATTGTGACGGTTTGGAAAATGCACACAAACCTGGAAGCAGTGACTTCTAACTTAATTTTGATGTCTTTACCGTGTGAAGCCATTATTACAGATGGGTTTTGTTCTCATACCCCCTCCGCTATAGTTTTATATGTAAATACACATCTATTCCTGCATCCAAACGAACCAGAAGTGTTTTTTGGCACATATAACACGAGGATTCCTTTTTGCACTGTTTTGCTTTTAGCTAATATTTGTGAATTTAACAGCATATTGTAGTTTTTTTTCCCAGTAATCTAGACCCATGTCATTTATAGCTGTAGATGGATGATTGTTTTTGATGGGGTGGTCATAGATCAAGGGTGTCCTGCTCAGATATTTGAGATGCTGCCTCTAAATTCCTCCAGATTTAGGGACTCTTGTAATTATTTTTTGCACTGTAGAGGGTGACATATCCAAACCCTTTCCTGTTTTTCATTAATGAATTTTGTTTTTAAACCTTTCTGTAATTTCATAAGACATTTGAGGCACGTCCTGGAAACTGCATTTGTACAAAATCATAATAAGCTAAGCCAGTGGTTCCCAACGTTTTTGGCTCGTGACCCCATTTTAACATCACAAATTTCTGGCAACCCCATACATTCAAAACTGAGACTTTTTTTTTGCTAAAATTTATTTGTTTTTGATCTTGTAATAGTTTGCTATACTATGTTGCAAATAAATGTTAATTTTAGATGACAGTTAGTCTATATAATGTATATTATTATGGATGGAGGCAGAAAAGCCAGGTGTAGATTACTGCACAAAGTGAGAATTTTATTTTCCTTGGTCAGGATATGTACAGTCAGTCCAGCTTGGATTTACAAGGCTGACAGTTAATACTGAACAAACAAGAACTCAAACTATGAATTATGAAAGAGCTGCAGCATCTGAAACCGACCACAATGAACATTTGAAAGATAAACAGTACCACAGTGCTTCAGTTTCAGCTTCACAGTTTGTCATGTCTTTTATGGATTGTGATTGTCTCTCTCAACTCACCATATATTTTTTATTAGTAAGTTTTTATTTTTATTTTTATCAATTGCTAGAAATTTCAGGCAACCCCATTTGAATTCCAGGTGACCCCATGTGGGGTTCCAACCCCAAGGTTGAAAAACACTGAGCTAAGCTATGCTAAGCTATGCTAAACTAAGATAAAATAAGCTAAACTAAGCTAAGCTAAGCTAAGCTAAGCTAAGCTAAGACAAGATAAGATGAGATAAGATAAGATAAGATAAGATAAACCTAGAATCTAAAATTTTTGCATGGGAAAAGTGGATATGACTAAGTGGATGTGAATAAACAATAACTGGAGAACTGTACGAGGGAGAATAAAATGCAGGACAGAATAAAGTGCAGACAGAATGAGTCACCTGCTGGCATGAGTTGCTTCAAATAACATTAATATGCAACATTTTTACCCCATTTATAATCCAAAAATAAGCTCTGTCCCAACTAAAAGGAAAGAATTAAAGTATATTTTCTATTAAAGTAAAGCAGATGTGATTAAATGTCTTGTCTTGTTAATATCTGCATGAAAAACAAGTCTAAGTAAATATAAAAATCACTGCTTTTGGTTTTATGTATATTTTCCTTGCTGTCCCAACTTGTTTGATTTGAGTCTGTAAATGAAAACTGAAGGAAATGTAAACTTACCTTGTAAACTTCGGTATCCTCTTCATACTTTTCTGCTTTCCAGAGCAGACATTTTTCATTTATGACATGTAAGTGATTGATGGGTGGCTTGATTTCTGTAGAAGAGAGAAATGTCAGAGTGATGCTTCATAATTCTTTACTCTTTCAGATCAACAGAACAGAGAAGAAAACATCACCTTAAAGCCTGATGTTAAAGCTTTTAATCCTCGTGTTTCGTGTGTTTTACTCACCTACACATTTCAGAGTGGCGTTCTGCCAAACCCCTGAGCTGTCACACACAGAGATGTTGCTGCCTCTCCAGCTGTGAAATCCATCCACACAGCGGTGGATCACTACACTTCTGTTGTGCCAAACCACATCTGAGTGGGTAAGAGAAGGAGCTGGGCCACATTTAGCTGCAAAAACAGAGCATCTGATTGGTTAACATTTTGACTGAGAAAGATTACATGCACGCTGAGTGTATTACTGTATTTATAGAGGTGTCAGGGACAGATTAGTTCTTCTTATTAGGACACAAGCTATGACAATATGCTATGTTTTGCTTTGATTTCATGCATTTCTATTTTTTCTATGTTGTAATTTTTTTCACTAACAGAAATTAGGAATGAAAATAAAGTAGTGATTTGATTTTTATTTCAAACAAAACAAATAAAAAGAGAGCATGCTGCACAACACATATCAAGCAGTTACTTTTCATTCTTATTATTCCTATTACTATTCCAAATGATAATAATAGATTATCATAACCTTTATTTAACCAGGAAAAAAAGATCATTGAAATTAAAAATCTCTTTTTCAAGAGTGTCCTGACCAAGACAGCAGCAGCATCAGAAGTTACACAAAATGGAAATCACAGCCATACATCCACACTAATATACATAAACTCAATGAAAGTCAGTACTAAAAACAACCTTAAAACTGATAAGAACATACATATAAAACAGAAATAGAAGCAACTGCTCTGTTTTTTTCTGACCATAAGTCGTAGTACATTTTGCAAACTGATCCATAGGAAGTATAAAACATAAAAACACAGAAAGGTCAAAATTCTCTTTGTATACTTCTTTAAAAATAGTGGAGACACATGCAATACTTATTTACTTGATTACTGATCGAGTTTTCAGGAATTTGTACTTTACTTGAGTATTTACTTTTTTTTTCTTTTTCTTTTTTTTTTTTTTTTTTTTTTTACAACCTTTTACTTTTACTTCCAACATTTTAACACAAGTAGAAGTAGATGCAGAAGTTACATGAAATAGTTGGTGAAATACAGTTACCTCACATTTTTACACCATCTTTGTTGTTTTTGCGTAATAAATAAAGCATTTGTACAGAGGCCTCGTAGCCTCCAGAGCCAATATTTACCTCCGCCAAGGAGGTTATGTTTTTGCCAGGGTTTGTTTGTTTGTTTGTCTGTTTGTTTGTTTGTCTGTCCGTTAGTGTGCAACATAACTCAAAAAGTTATGGACAGATTTGGATGAAATTTTCAGGGTTTGTTGGAAATGGGATAAGGAAGAAATAATTAAATTTTGGTGGTGATCGGGGGTGGGGGGGCCCACGGGGGGGGCCACTGATCAGCCTTGGCGGAGGTCTGCGCTCTCCGAGTGCTTCTAGTTACTTCAATAATTTCTAATAAAATATATCATCATTTTTATGTATAGAGCAGGATACAGTTTTAATTACACCATTTTTACTTCTAGATGTTCTGTATAGTTGGTCATTGTCTATCTATCTATCTATCTATCTATCTATCTATCTATCTATCTATCTATCTATCTATCTATCTATCTATCTATCTATCTATCTATCTATCTATCTATCTATCTATCTATCTGTCTGTCTGTCTGTATCTATCTATCTATCTATCTATCTATCTATCTGTCTGTCTGTCTGTCTGTCTGTCTGTCTGTCTGTCTGTCTGTCTGTCTATCTATCTATCTATCTATCTATCTATCTATCTATCTGTTAAAGTGTTGGCAGTGTCAAGTAACATCACAAGTAGTTTCCACATACCTCAGTAAACAACAGATAAATGTACAGGGGTTTTTACAGTACCTTTGCATTTTACAGATACTTTCATCCACTCTCCTGCTACTGAACATGTAGAGACATTATTTCCACTGTCCTGGTAAAATCCATCCTTACATTCATACATCACCACACTGCCAGCTCTACTGCTGCCGTCCCACAGGAGGTTAGTGACAGGGACAGATAGAGGAGGACCACAACTTATTTCTGCACACAGACATAAATTAGAACAGACTGTGCTTCTAACAGTAAATACATAAACAAGTGATATGGAACATTTAAGAAAAGTAGTAGTGCAGTAGTAACAGTTAATAGTGGTCAACTGATTTTTCAGTGGAAGGGTAAGGCAGATGATATCTCATATAAAACCAGTATCATGCTGTTACCTCCGCCAAGGAGGTTATGTTTTTGTCGGCATTGGTTTGTTTGTCTGTTTGTCTGTCTGTCTGTTTGTGTGCAAGATAACTCAAAAAATTATGGACGGATCTGAATGAAAATTTCAGGAAATGTTGATACTGGCACAAGGAACAAATGATTAAATTTTGGTGGTGATCGGGGATGGGGGGGCCCACAGGGGGGCCCACTGATCGGCCTTGGTGGAGGTCTGCGCTCTCTGAGTGCTTCTAGTTTTTCATGCGTGACACAATTTAATAACAATAAAAAAAAAGAGAAACAGAACTAATTTTAAACATATATTTATCACTATTAGATTTGTGGCATTTGTTTTCTTCAGATAGTAGCCTCTATTTGTTTCTGGGAGATAACTTTTTCCATTTTACTGGGTTTATGAGATAATCTCTTAAGAGTTTTTAAAGGTACAATGAGTAACAGTGTGAGTAGATATGTCCATTTTATTTTCACATTGTAGTGGACTGGAACATACTTTAAAAATGAGCCACAGATCTGCTGGTTGTTAAATGGGATTGGTACCAACACACAAAAAAATCATAATGTACAAATGAAGCCACTTGAAACTTACAGCTGAATCTGTGCTGCTTGAATATTGCATGGCAACAAAATAAAAAACAAGGATGTGTTTTGGTTCTTGGCCTTCCACAGCCTTAGTGAAAGAGCAACTTCTTCAACAACTGCCTACATCCTTGATAACAATCTGTAGACCATTCATATCTAGAGGCACTGAGTCATATTTTCCATGAAAATTGTAATATGTGACATTTAAGCTCACTCCCAAGCACATTTTTGCCTCTGCTTCTCTACAGCGGCAACATTGTGTAACAAAAGCCACCATTAATTTGAGAATATTAAAATAACACAGACTAGCACATGCACAAATTCAACAGGATGCATCACAGTTCACATAATCATTACAGCATCATTAATTATGTTTGTGTTTATACGAACAGGTAATGCGTCTGGTACTTATTCATATTGTATGGTGCAGTTCCAATGACACTTTTATCCCATGTCCAAATAAATAGATAGATAGATAGATAGATAGATAGATAGATAGATAGATAGATAGATAGATAGATAGATAGATAGATAGATAGATAGATAGATAGATAGATAGATAGATAGATAGATAGATAGATAGATAGATAGATGAGTGAATGAATGAATGAAGCAGTAAAGGAAGCAAAAGTAATGTGTTATGTTATATAAATGTGAGATGGGGTGACATGTAATAAGTTTTCTTCTTCCCACTCCTTTTTGAGGAGTACATATTGAATTTATTTTGTTATTACTAGTGTACATGGCAATTACTATTTTGTCTCGATCACCTTTGTTTCTTAATGTATTTACTCTGCCATTAGTTCCTTGTACTCAAAAGATGTTTGATTTTTTTCTTCTGCTCAAAACAAATAAATGAATGAATGAATAAATTAAAAGAAGCAATCCAAATCCAAATCTAAAAACAGGAGCTTTCTGTTACACAATTTCCTTTTAATCCAACTGATTGATCAGTCCACCACTATTATTAACTATTACTGACACAACAATGAAATGTGTGTAATTGGATAAAAAAACAAACAAACAAACCCACACACAAATATTTACAGTACTGGGCAAAAGTCTCAGGCCACGATTGGCTGGTCATGGTTTTTGTTTTAGCAAAATTATAATGACCACATATATGCAATTTACAGTCTATGTATTTACTCAGAACCAGGTTATATTGGAAATATGTACAGCATAAAAAATACAAAACAAACATAATATGCCGCACACTTTTAATCCCCCTCGACCAAATATAGTGAAAGATTCTATTGAAAGTTACTGCCCTATAATTTAGATTAGATTGTCTTTGTGTCAAACGAATTACATATATATTTATATTTGAAAGTAATCAGATATTATAACTGCACATTTTGACCTTGAAAAAGCAGGTGAAGGTCATGTGTTTTCAATGGGCTTCTGCTCCATGCCAAGGTGCATCCACAGTATAAATTTGGTGCAGATATGTCAATGCATTCTTCAGATAATGCAATTATGTCATTGAATGGACAGACAGACAGACAGACAGACAGACAGACAGACAGACAGACAGACAGACAGACGGACAGATGACAAAACAATTACAAAATCCCTTGACTGAGGGGTAAAAAAAAAAAACAAAGTCTCAGGAAAAAACGACTTCTACAAACCCATGTGTCAACTAGTGTGTCCTCCTTTTGGACCTAACATGTCTTTAACTCTTTTGTTACGGCAACATTAGATTTATTGCATTGGTTTTCAGTTGTTTCACACCAGCTTTCCTTCGGTGTATGTCCAGTGTTTCTAATAGTTTAGGCTAGCTGTTGTCATCGAGTGACAAATACTGACTGTATCCTGTATCTTATGTATCCTGTTTAAATTATTATTAATAATTTGTATCCTGTTTAAATTATTCAGAAATATTGAATTGAGATGGTAGATGTGTTTTTGTTGTTGATTTTTTTTTTTTTTTTTTTTTTTTTTTTTTTTTTTTTTATTTGTTATTATTATGGTGTGAATGCTCAATACTGTACACATTTAAATTGATGTAAGCAGTGTATTAGTTGAAAAGGATAGGCAAAAAAAAATAAGCTTTTGCTTCTAACCTATTCCTTTTTTTGGTTTTTATGTTTATTACAATTGATGTACTGAGTACAATGATTGATGTAAAACCAAAAATAAATTCATTCATTCATTCATTCATTCATTCATAGCTGATTTTTCATGTTTTTTTTTTTAAATATTGTGCACAAATTACCTGTATATTCTTATTGTATCTGAAGAAAAGACACGAAAAAACAAACTTACACACATCCACATTTCAACCCTGAAAAAACAGCCACGCAAAAGGTGGCTTAAGACTTTTGCACAGTTACGTATTTTTGAATTTTACAACAAAACACATGACTGAACTCAGCATTAGATGTAATAGCAGAAACCGATTGGACATGGAATATTGCACCTTCACACCAGAAATCGACATCATCCCAGCGTCCATTCTCTCCACATACTGAGTAGTTTCTCAGACTCTGGGTGTAAAATCCTTCATCACACTCATAATACACCACACTGCCAATGTGTGATGTGCCGTCCCATAGAATTTTAACATTTGGTTTGACGGCAGGCTCCTGACAAGTTATTTCTACAAAAAAAAAAAAAGCACAAGTCATTTGGGATCACTGGAGAAATGTTGAAATGTTTTAATAAGAGATGGACTGGTTTTTAGACGCATAATGGCTGAAGGTTGAACATGTATGAAAATGATATGAATGTCTGATCATCTTCACCTTGACAGAGCAGAGAGGCATCATCCCATTCTCCAGTGGATTTACAAACTGACACATTTCGGTCTCCAACACCTTTATATCCAGAGTTACACCGATAAATAACTTTAGAGCCCACAGAGGAGCTTTTATCCCACTGCATGACTGAATGAGGGAGTGTCGGGGGAATGCCACAGTCAACCTCTACAGGGATGGAAATAAAACCACTGTCCTCAGTAGAAAAAAAAACAAAATTGATCATCAGCAGAGCAGAACAACCCCAATCACATCTCTGGAGTACAGTTGTTACCTTTACATGAGATGTTTGCCTCAGTCCAGTGACCATATATTGTACACAGTGACACATTGTTTCCTTCACTGTAATAAAAGCCTGTTTTACAGTAGTACGTCACTGTGCTTCCAGGTTTGGAGCTGCCGTTCCACACTTTCCCAGTGTGAGGCAGCGTTAGAGGATCTCCACATATTATCTCTGAGACACAAAATCACACATACGGAGTTATAGATCAGACAGGAAAGACATAAAACACTGCATTTAGACAAAATAAGTCAGAATGAGTCATTTTGTATCTTTTAAAATTCTATGTGTATAAATGCTGTATGTCTATTAACCCATAAAGACCCGGTGCTACTTCTGTGGCAGTTCCCAGATGAATTTTTCCTCTCTATTTAACCTTTCTTAAGTGATTTCTCACCATTTATTGCAATATTATCCTCTGTATTTTGCATTTTTCAGTGTGAATGATGTATTTTCCTATATTTGAGTCGCTGATCATGTAGATGTTCATTAAAGCTCAGAGTAAATTCAAAGGTTATTATAACAAAAACTGAAAACTGAAGAAAATGTGACTTTTTCAGCAAAACATTAGCTGTACAAATGTTTCCATCCACTGTCACTGATTGATCCAACTCCATGGGTTTTACTGGTGAATCAATGTTGTAGAAGAGGACAGTGTTTCCATGTTCAGTATGGAGCCTCTGAACGTCCAAATGGGTCATATCTGATGAACATGAAAAGATGACAACCTGTATTTTACACCCATTATTTACACGTATTGAAAGGATTAGTGGATCAACAGATATTAAAAATTTCAGATCAGCAGAAGATTTTGGTTTGTGTCTTTATGGGTTAATCAGGGTTTGTACAGGTGCTTGAAATCCTTGAAAATGCTTGAATTTCAATGTTGTGTTTTCAAGGTCTGAAAAGTGCTTCAATTTTATTTTAAGTGCTTGAAAGTGCCTGCAATAATAACTCTGTGATTTATTTATTGACTTGTTTATTTTTAATATTAACCCAAGCCAAAACTACTTATAGAGAGGTGATAAGTTTTCAAAAAATAAAATAAAACTTTATGTCACAAAAGAAAATTACCAGGTGGTCTCAGGTCGACTCCAGGTAAATTTTTTTATCTTAATCTTTGTCTTGGTGCAAGTGTGTCTGAGGAACACAAAATGGCTTCCCTTTTTTTGGATACAACTTTGTGTTCTCCTTTGATTTCTAAACTTTTTGCTATTATGAAACATCATTTTAGATGTTTATAGCATAATACAATGTACATCATTGTGATAAAAAGTGAATGTATATGTATACAGGGTGGAGAAGCAAATTTACAATGAACATTTAGTTGTTTTTTCTCAGCAGGCACTACGTCAATTGTTTTGAAACCAAACATATATTGATGTCATAATCATACCTAACACTATTATCCATACCTTTTCAGAGACTTTTGCCCATATGAGTAATCAGGAAAGCATACGTCAAAGAGTGTGTGATTTGCTGAATGCACTCGTCACACCAAAGGAGATTTCAAAAATAGTTGGAGTGTCCATAAAGACTGTTTATAATGGAAAGAAGAGAATGACTATGAGCAAAACTATTACGAGAAAGTCTGGAAGATACTATTAAAGAAGAATGGGAGAAGTTGTCACCCGAATATTTGAGGAACACTTGCGCAAGTTTCAGGAAGCGTGTGAAGGCAGTTATTGAGAAAGAAGGAGGACACATAGAATAAAAACATTTTCTATTATGTCAATTTTCTTGTGGCAAATAAATTCTCATGACTTTCAATAAACTATTTGGTCATACACTGTCTTTCAATCCCTGCCTCAAAATATTGTAAATTTTGCTTCCTCACCCTGTATGTATTCCTGTAGATATGTATTTTAACCCAGTGATAAAGTGGTGCACAGGAAAAATTTGAAAATGACCCTTAAAACAGCTTGAAAAGTACTTGAATTTGACCTTGAAAAATGTACTTTTATTAGACTTATACAGTGACAGCGCTAAGTTAACAAAACAAACAATAA
This sequence comes from Sphaeramia orbicularis, assembly GCF_902148855.1. Lineage (NCBI taxonomy): Eukaryota > Metazoa > Chordata > Actinopteri > Kurtiformes > Apogonidae > Sphaeramia > Sphaeramia orbicularis. Next base: position 38,757,916 of record NC_043965.1, on the reverse strand, counting down.
TACTGTTAATCACAATTATTTGTATCACAGGTTTCAACATTGTGACAGATCTACCATTAACTGGGGATTTCACTGTCCTTGTGTTTATACAACTTGGAAAATACTGTTTATGTTTTATTTTTACGTTGTATGTTTACAGTTAATGTTGTTTTATCACTTCACATCATTGTAAATGAGGGTCAGTGAGGAATCAAAGATCATAATTTTAATCATCAAAACAATAAATTACATGATCACCTTTACTTTTTTCACATTTCTGTTCATTCCAGCTATAGACAAACAAACATTTGGAAAGAAAATAATTTCACTTATTTGATTAAGTTCATTTAATTACCTTGGCATGCCAGGGTTGGAGGAGTCCACTGACCGTTTTCATTACAGACTGATATATTTGATATATTATGTCCTCCATTGTAATAAAAGCCGTCTTTACACATATAAAGTACCGTGCTGCCAGGGGTCGAGTTACCGTTCCACATCTGTTCTGTGGACTCAACTACAGGGGGATTTCCACACAAGATCTCTACATGCAACCAAGAGATGTGATAACAAAAGCCATGTTATTGCAGAAATTTGGAGGAAATTGGACTTCCACTAAATCTAAACTATCGGATAAAACAGTGACTGTACCTTTGCAGAGGACAGACGGTCCCTCCCACTGTCCAGCAGCAGAACAGGTAGAGACACTGCCCTCTCCAACATTACGATATCCAGAGTTACACTGATAAACCACCTCAGCGCCCATCCTCGAGCTCTTATTCCACAGCATACGTGAGTGAGGCAGAGCAGGGGGGGGGCCACAGTCGACCTCTGAGAGCCAAAGCACTGACATGAAAGTGTGTTCGCTGGAAAAAGCTCCAGGAACAGGGAGAGTCTGGGAGGGTCTCATGATCCCTGCACCCCTGAAACTGGTAAAAACTCACTGTATATTTAAAATAATGCATATAATCATGTTACTGATCCCTCCAAAGAATTGAAAAACACCTCATTCCTCTACTGCACTTCCTGCTGCTTTGTCTGTAAGTGCAGTACCTAACCCTTTTACCCCTGACGCCCTGAATGTATGATTAATTTTAAATATTCAAAGCAATTCAACCATTTGCTAAATAGGAAAAAATTCAAAACATACTGACAGAAAAGACCTTGTTCTTTCCATAGACAACTGAGCATGCTCAGTGCGCCTCACTGCTACCTATGTAATGAGCGGCAAAACACAGAGCAGTAAGCAAGATGAACTTGCTGCAAAAATTGACTTTTTTTTTTTTACACCTTTTTCATGATTGTTTTTTTTGTTTTCACTGCTGTTTGCAGTGTTGTTGTGATTTTCCTTTTTTTTTTTTCTTTTTTTTTTTTTTTCCTGTGTTTTTACTGAGTTTTGACTGTATAACTGCTTTTTGGGGTTCAACCAGTTGCCAAAAAGCAGATGGACTGATTTAGAAAAAAAGAGCCACAAAATAAAGACTACTGGGCCAGAATTCAAATCCCTGTTATTGTTCAGTGTGTTCCAGTTCACAGTTCATGTTAAACATCCTAAATCTCTTATCGATGTCCATTCTGAGTACCTTATTTAGTAAAAACCTGTAAAACTTAAACTTCCTCTCTCTGTCTTTTTCTATTATTCCATCTGTTTTGACCCTAAAACACACAATAAAACAAAACCACTGAAGAAAAGAAACACAAGTACACACTCACAGCAGCTTTTATGACACTGAAACATATGCAAATTCACAGCAGCATGTTTACCTGAAATCATGTCTTAGGGGTTAAAGAGTTAATATTACTAGTGAAATGTGAGTGTCTTTAACTACCTGGCGTGTGAGAATACAAAATGAAATAATTAATACTGGATGATGAATCTAAACTGACTCATTTCAGCTATTTACAGTTTCATAATTAATTAAATAATTATTGTAGAAGTGGTGGAAATTAGTGGGACTATAATTAATGCTGACAAACAAAAGTAAGAAGGCATGTTGAAGAAAATGTAATGCACTGACTTTTAGAAAACAGCATGTTTAACTTTGCTAAGTGTTTTTTTTTTTTTTTTTTTTTTTAATGTAAAATGCCATTTACAGTCGTGGAAAAAATTATTAGACCATCAAAAGTCATCAAAAAAAAAAATGGTTATGCAATCAAGTACTAACTCCTGTGTGTATCATGTGACTAAAACAGACAGAAAAGAAAACATGGAATGCCTAAAAGCACTGTTTTTGTCAGTACAATGCCATAGATATTGATGTAAGAACTGAAGTGATTTTGGTTATTATCAAGAAAACATGGAAAATGGATAGATATCAGCTCTGAAATTAAACTATTATGAGCTATTTTTGTTGTTATCATTATATTTGTCCAAACAAACATACCTTTAGTTGTAACAGGCATTAAAATCAAAAAGAAATTGAAGAAGAAAAGGGTGGTCTAATAATTTTTTTTGCGACTGTACGTGTGGAAAAGAGGCCAAGTGTGGAGAAAAATGTCAGTATGGGGCATCAAGACAAAAAATACAACCCTATACTTTATAATCTCCCATTTGTATGAACCATCAATGAAATGAACGTCAGTTAAGCTAAATTATAACAAAACATGACATTATCTCAAAGTGCTTGTGTTAGTGCATGATGAAGTAAACATTTATCACATTTGCTGTTATTCTGGCATCAAAATCAGTCATATAAGGAAAGAAAAAAATAAAGGGGTTTATCTTGTGTGTTACCTTCACAGACCATGGTCGGTCGTCTCCACTGTCCATCAGCTCCACACACAGACGTGTTGTCTCCTCGTCTCCATAGGAAACCCTCGTCACAGGTAAATGTGGCCATGCTGTTGTATGTGGTCCCTGTGATCGACAGCAGTGTGGCATCCTCCACTGAGACCGGGGGTCCACAGTCAACCACTGAGAAGAATGAAGACATGAAAACATGACCGTCCACTGTCAGCATGATTTATTATGTCCAATAGATTATGCATGCATAATTGTAAAATGTATGCTAGTATTTTCTATATCCAAATGATCCTATTCATGTTCTGTAATATTCATATTTTTTTCTGAAATGCATGGTCACACACATGCATACACATTACATGTGTTTTTCTTATATATTTTTGTTTCTTGGATCATTATTTTTTATTACCTCCACCAAGGAGGTAATGTTTTCATCAGGGTTTGTCTGTTTGTTTGTCTGTTAGCAAGATAACTCAAAAAGTTATGGACAGATTTGGATGAAATTTTCAGGAAATGTTATGACACAAGAAACAAATGATTACATTTTGGTGGTGATTGGGGGTAGACTGATCTGCCATGGCGGTGGTCTGTGCTCTCCAAGTGCTTTTGTAGTTTGTTTGTTTGTGATCAGGGGGGATTTTTTGTTTGTCTGTCTGTTTGCAAGATAACTCAAAAAGTTATGGAAGGATTTTGATGAAATTTTCAGGAAATGTTGATACTGGTACAAGGAACAAGTGATTACATTTTGGTGGTGATTGTGGGGGTGGGGGGGTTTGGGGGGACTGATCTGCCTTGGCGGAGGTCTGTGCTCTCCAAGTGCTTTTCTAGTTATTATTATGCCATTTACAGGTCGGGAACCAATTATAGTAACTTCATTGACCTTGATTGTCTACATAACAATAAAAAATGTTGAAAAATTAATAACAAGTAACAAAGTCTTGTTAGGTCCTCCAATAACACACTAAGGCTGACATTTTGAATTTCAGAGTTTTTCTATGAGTGACCTATAAAGGGTTAAGGATGTTTTAAGTATCCCATCAGTGCTGTGTTACCTTCACAGGTAGCCTCGTCTCTGTCGGGCTGGAAGGGCTCGTGTCCATTGTGGACTCTGTATCCCAGTTTGCAGCTGCAGTCGTAACTCCCCTCCAGGTTCCTACATTCGGCTCCTTCTCCACACAGCCCTGTGATCCTGCACTCATCAATATCTGGAAGATGTTCAGGTTGGTATCAGTCATTTTACTCAACTTTCTGAGATGTAAATGGTAGTTGGTGATTCCAGTCTCACCCTGGCAGTGGGTGCCATCATTTGGGATGAAGATGGCCATGTTGTTGGAGGGGCTGTAGCCATCGAGGCAGGTACAGTAGTAGCTGCCAAATGTATTGTGGCAGGTTGTGTGATGTCCACAGATCTTAGTGGCTCCTATCTGACACTCATCTTTATCTGGAAAAAAAGCACTTTAGTATAAAATAGGAAGTGTCTCAATAGTTTTAAGATGATGAACCATTTTTACCAATAGATTTGCTCTAATATGACACACAGAAGTGATTTCAGGCAGTGGTTCCCAGTCTTCTCTATTTCAAGACCAAAAAGATAAATATTATGTCTCAGGACTCAAATTTCCATATTACATCTTGTACACTGTTTTTGTCTCATTGCATCTTTTATATCAATTTGGCATTTATGTTGTATTCACTTTCTTACATATTTTCTTGTTTATTATGCTGTTGTTTTTGTTTTTAAAATGTATTTTATGTATGTATTTTATGACAGAACCCGGTCCTCTGCATTTCACATGGTTTCAGGATAAATGTCAATATTTCACCATAGTCCTAACTCTATATTTGTTTTTACAATTTTTGTCTAATTAACTAAGTACCTGATTAATTTAGTAACATTTTCTCTTCTGACATGTTTTTGAGGAAAAAAATAAAATAACCTTGCAGAATGGTTTGGTTTGACTTCCCTAAAGTCTATTTTCAGTGAATAAGCTGTGATGGTTTCATGTTTTCACATTGCACTTGTAAAGTTGTTCAATAAATCTTGATTAGCACCAAATTTTTTGTGATGTAAATCCTGCCTGTAGGATTGTCCCAGAAGCTTAGATTTTCAACTCAGATAAACTTCACTGATAAATGTCAAAATACCAGCACACAACCACTTACACGATAATTCTGCTCTTTTTGTCTCTGATTTATAGTAAAACAGGATTCATACAGGATCCAATGGTCATGATCATAAAGACAGAGATTGATCATACACTGGGATTTGTACATGTATGTTTTGTACCTTGACAGAAGGTTCTTCCATTTCCAACAAAGCCGTACTTGCAGTTACAAACTTTTCCAGAGCCGTCAAGTTTGTCTTCACATGTGGCGTTAGCGTGACAGGAAGCACAAACATCCAGAGAGTGGCCTGCTACTGGCATGTCTGAAACTAGAGAAAAAACCCACAGATCAATAGTCTCTACTGCAGAGGTGTCAAACATATGGCCCGTGGGCCAAAACTGGCCCGCCAGAGGTACCAGTCCGGACCGTGGGATGAAATTAATTGTTTAATGCAAAAATTGCACTGAAGATACAATCAATCAAGATACAATCAAGTGTGTCACACACGGTCAAACACAGCCCAATTCATTTTAAAGTGGGTCAGACCAGTAAAGTACCATCATAATAACCCATAAATAATGACCACTACAAGTGTCTCTCTTTGCATTAGTGTAAATAATTCAAATTGCACAAAAATGTTTGCGTTTACAAACTATCCTCTCCACACAAAGTGAATAACCTGAACAAATATGAACGACCTGAAATGTCTTGAGAGTAAGTGCAATTTTAACAATATTAATCCTTCTACTAAATGTTTAGTGTAGATCCACTGTGATCTCTGAGTTGTAATGTGCATGTGTAAATTATAAACGGAGGCATAATATTGTTAAAATTTTACTTACTTTCATAAGAAATTTTAGGTTGTTCATGTTATCCACATTTTTTAAAGAATAGTTTGTAGATTTAAACATTTTTATAATTAATATTTACTGGTCTGGCTTGTTTGAGATCTAAAGCTACGTTCAGACAGCAGGTCTTAATGCACAATTTGGAATTTGTTGATGAACTCTGATTTTTTTGTATGCTCTCTCATATTACACATTAAATGCGACTTCTATCAGTTTTGAGTATGAACTGAATGCGACCCTGAAGTGACCCACATGCATAAAAGAGGTCCTGATGTAATGTGTGACCCTGCAGGCAGGCACTGTGTTTTCAGAAGTATGTTTTTCCCCGCTGCTTCTCCTCCTGGCACGCAGAATTGTGACATTTGGCGCATTTCAATGATGTAAAGGTCAGATAAATGCGACCTTTCAGATGTTTAGACTGAAATCACATTGCAAAATATTGGATACAAATCAGATTTAAGACCACATATGAAAGTGGCCTGGGTTGGATTTGAAAAAATCGGATTTGTGCTGTTCAAACTGTCTTTGACAGATCAGATGCAAGTCACATATGGGCAAAAAAGTTGGATTTGGGCCACATTTGCCTGTAGTCTGAATGTAGCCATATTGGACTGTACGTGGCCCCTGAACAAAAATAAGTTTGACACCCTTGCTCTACAGGTTTGTGTAGTTTGTACTTTTGATTTCTTTTATTTTCCCTCATCTTATTGGTCAAGGTGCTATTGGATTGCTTGATTCATTGCTTGCTTGACTGATTAAATGTGAGTAATTATTTCATCATTACTTCAAACACTAAAAGAAGAGCTAATATGATCAGTACACAGGCAGGTATGTCAGTGTTAAAATGTCTAAAGCCATTAATATTCTTAATCTTCTTTGTGCATAAAGTGAAGCCCAGGCATTTGATAATAGACAATTATCAATTTTTAAATTTTTTTTTTTTTTTTTAATTTTCTTAAACATTTTCTGCTTATCTCAAAATATGAATCAATACCACCATCTGCAGAGAGATGAAAAGCTATAATGGTTTGCATTCAGAACAAACAAAGATATTTTTATATCTTTATTGTGCCATTCCAGTTGCATGATGATGGTGGGGATGATGATGATAATAATTATGATGATGGTGGTGATGATTCTCTGTCAGCTAGCAGTAAAGTTGCAGATTGCCTCATCCTCCGCTACAGCAACCACCAAAAATGTCTAAAAATGTGAAATTAGAGCTGTTTGTTTTTTTCATTGTGTCCATTGATATTAGCTGTGGTCCTCATTCAAAAGAAGAGGAGGAAGAAGAAGATGAAGAGGAGGAGGAGGATGAGAAGGAAGAAGAAAAAGAGGAGGGGGAGGAGGAAGAAGAGGAGGAGAAAGTAGAAGAAGTACAGGGAGAACAGGAATAAGAGGAATAGGAGGAAGAGGAAAGTAAAGGAGAAAAAGCAGAGGTTGAGGAGGTAGAGGGAAATGAAGAAGATGAGGAAATAGATGAAAAAGAAAAGGAAGAAACAGAAGAAGAGGAGGTAGAAATAGAGGAGGAATAAGAGAAACAGTAGGAATAGGAGGAGGAAGGAGAGGAAGAAGAAGATATAGAAGAGGATGAAGAAAAAGAGGAAGAGGAGGAAACACAACAGGAAAATACTGCAACAAAGAAGAAAAAGAGGAAGAGAAGAAGAGGAAGAAGAAGAAGAGGAAGATGAAGAAGGGCACCGGTGAAAGCCTATTTCCATCCCTCTGTAGATAAACTGAAGAAAACATGTGAATATGTGAATATTCCATTGCATTTCTGCAGTTCTCTCCCTTTAAACAGACTTCACACAAACACCCAGGACGACTCCTCCTGCTCAACCTCATGTACATGTGATTATTATTTATTTCACTGGAGTTTGATTTGTTATGCTTTTTCTTTTTCTTTCAGTCCTGTATTTTATTGCATCATTGGTTCATTTGCCTTGAGTCTACACTTTTATCCCGTTTTGATTTTCATAAAGTGACTTTTAGTTTCTACCTAATGACTATATCATACGTAAAAGAACAGATAAACTCACCTGTTGTGACGCAGAGCAGAAACACAACGATCATGGTTCTGTCATCCATCGGTGCATTTGTCCTCACTTCACCAGACACTCAACCTCCTCATCCGCACTGTGTGTGTATGTGTGTGTGTGTGTTTAGTTTTGTTTCCGTCTTGTGGACCATGGCAACGCTGAGCGGATTTGATAACCAGGATTAAGACGACACTGTGAGTGGATGAGCAAAGTTAAGAAATGGCTTCTTTTCTCAATGGTTTTCCTAGTAGCTGGTGGTTTTTGTGGTTTTATGTGTCAGACTCTGACACATTCAGTTAGTCATCACAAGTACTGATGATATGAACACAGCGGTGACTGATAACAGCTGGATTCAGCCCAGTGAGCCTGATGCTGACCTTTTACTGACAGTATAATATGAATAATTATAATAAAACTACAAAGCCTTTAAGTAACTGCTTTCATTTTTTTTTTTTTAAATTGTGTGTGATTATATTGTATGTGCAGCTTTTGTATGTTTTAATTACTTGTGCTGTCTCTATAGGATTGTACTGATGTTTCAGTGTTCTCTCTTATCTTTGATTAATCTTGTCTCTTAACTGCCTTAACTCTCTCTTTTTAATTAATGTAGTGTAATATATTGTTTTTTTAGGGTGCCTGTTGTCATCAGACTGGGGACTACAGCAGGATACTAGAAATGTTGGCTATAGCTGCCCTTTTAATTAGAATTGTCCATGACATACTAAACTAAACTAAACTAAACTAAACTAAACTAAACTAAAATAAAATAAAATAAAATAGTGTTCAGTGTTACTGAAATAAATAACTGAACTTACCTCAAACAGGTCATGTAGTTCACATAGACTCAATGTAAAATGTAAGTAATGTTTGTATATTCCACAGGGTAAAGTACTTCTCTAATATGTGTGTCAACTCAGTGAAAACCAACACCCTTCCTCTTTCTAATGGGGTTTTTCTGAGCGCTGGGGCTCTGTCAGTTGTCAGCTGTGGGAGTGGGAGATAAGTCTGCTGAGCTGCTATCTCTCTGCCCAGCAGGGTAATGAGTGGGGTCTTTCAGTCACACTGCCAAAAGGCATGGCGACAAAGTAAAAACCTTGTCTTGTTCCTGGGAAATGAGTCATATTTTTGGCTACTCATGAGAAAAATAATCTTGTTTGGCATGTTTTTCCACAAATAAAGTCAATTCAAAATTAGATATGTTAACTTAATATGATATTCCAGCTAATGCTGAGATAGATTCAACCATTTAAAAGCAAAAAAATAATCACTTACACATCTTCTCAATTAACAGTATTAGATCTATCTAAAATATATGTGCTTTTAGTTGTTGTAGTAAACACAACTTGCTCAAATGTTGTCATTGCAGGCTCATTAAGGCAGTAGTGATCTAGAAAATGTAATATTTGGTGACAAAATATTTACACTGCGTGGCATAAGAGAATCCCCATATAAATTGGTTTGCCAAAATCCTTAAAACACCGGACACTTGATCTGAAAATACTGACTCTTTTTTGCCTCCAAAACATGATTTCATTTTATAATAATCATGAAACATGCAGATGGTTGCACTGAGCACAACAAATATCAGATAAAATTAGTCCTACTGTTTCCTTAAAGGTGCGGGAGACTTTCGTGACCAATTTTTCATCAAATCTGTAAAACCCCAATCATAGCCATGGTCAAGTATCATGAATCTATAAGTCTTTCTGTGATTACTCACCTGAATCTCTTGCACTACGGTGAACAATTTTGAACAATGTCATCCACCATAAACAAACCATTTGTTTACAAACCGAGCCAGGAGGTCACTCGGGCATCTTTGGAATTTTGTCACGACATGCATTGTGGTAAGTGAAGGCTTGTCTGGAACAGACATGACGCGGAAACGGCAGTAGCTCCCTTCCCTCTATGCATATTCCTGCAGCCATTTCCACGTTTCAGCCGTTTCTTCGTCGTGTTTGTTTCATCCATATAATACCAAATGGTTGCGCTGCCGCTGTCAGGCGGCTGCACGAACCTCCTTTTCCCACAATGCATATTTATTCTTTTTATCTTTGTTTTTTTAAAGAGCTCATGGCGCGGCACCCCTCATGAAATGCCACTCAGGGCAATTGCCCAGGCACGTTGAGTCAATCTATCATGGTGTGTTAGGGAGTTAGCAAAATAGCGCCCTCATTGTTTTGTAGGAGCCCCTGATTGCTGTGATGTTGCCATGCGGTGCGTGCACAGAAGCAGTGAGAGAAGGGGGAGGGGACAGTTCACCTGTGGGTCTCTCAGGTGTCCAATTTAGTAAAAGAAGAAAAGGGGAAACGGGCAAAAAATAAAGGTATGCAGCTGTTCTCTCCATATAACTGTACATGTCATGAAAACAGGGCTAAGGTTAATTAGGCAGGTTCTAACTCTTATGTTTGTTAGCTTTTGCTATGATACTTGCTCTGCTCTACTACAATATTTTGTTTGAACTGAACTAACAAACATGATATACAATTTCACCATAATGTGTGGTGGATCAAGACTGTTGGTGCGACAAGTTCAGTTAATATTTATATTGATCATTTGGGTTAACATCGTCTGGTCCTGTCCTGTAATTATGTAACGGAATTTACAATGCAGTAAAGTGGTTTCAAAGATGAACATTTGTTAATTGCTGAAGCTCTATTTGGTGGTGAAGGTAGCCTATATCTTAACAAGTTATTATTGAAAGTGTGCCCTGTTCCTCCCTGAAAGTTAGATTAATAGTGTTTAAGGACAGGCATTAATAGCATGCAGTGGCATGTTTCCTGCAAACATTTTGACCAGACAACAGCTATTTTATGTGATTTTAATATTTCCGATCATGTCTGTGTTGGCTTATGTGTTATGTTTCACTGTTTTGTGCTTTGAATAATGTGCCGATACGCTGTCCAATAGAAATGCCTGGAGCTGAACCCCCCACTGACTCACACTGCTGAGCATGAGCCTCTGTCAACTGACCCTGCCAATTGGCCCTCACCTCTGACTGACAGGATGCAGACAGATTTGGTTCACAGAGGACCCTAACCCTAACCCCTAACCCTTGAAGGGGGTCTCGCCCAGGTTGTCATTCAAGTTAGAACCACCACTGCATGGCTGTCATTTCTGAATGATAAAGTCCCATTCATTGTTGGATAGACTGCTGGAGCGGTGCAGACCAGAAATACCAGTGATTTTCCCCCGAACACATCCCCATATTCACATCAACAGTATTTGTCAGTAAAATGACAGAGGGAACTAGAAAAGCACTCAGAGAGCACAGACCTTAGCCAAGGCAGATCAGTGCCCCCCCCCCCAATCACCACCAAAATTTAATAATTTGTTCCTTGTGCCAGTATCAACATTTCCTGAAATTTTCATCCAAATCTGTTCATAACTTTTTGAGTTATCTTGCACACGGACAGACAGACCAACGTCGGCAAAAACATAACCTCCTTGGCGGAGGTAATAAACTGACCTGTAAGATCTGTGAATTAGAGTTTTGGTTCTCCTTGTTGACCATAGGCGTAGGAGGATCAACTCCAGACTCACTATGTGAGCCAGTCATTGGCTGGTCATTTTGCTAAAAAGACAACTTTCTTCTTTTGAGGGTCAAGGGTCTCCTTGGGGTCTGTCTCATGGTCATCAAATCATTAAAACAGCTCTTTGGTATTCACTGGTATGCTGTACGACAATCACCGATCACTTCTGAAAATAAACACACTGCTAACCATTTTTACAATTAAGCTAGGAATTAATGGTACATAATGGTTTAACGATATCTGACAAGTGTCAATGTAAAATATGCAAAAACCTATGAGATTGTAATATTTAGATAAGGTTAAATCTTATCATGTTATGATTATTTGTAACACTTATCCTCTGGTTTAGGCCGTGTTATATTCCAAGTAATTTTTCAGATATGAATAGTGTTACCTGGACACAGAGCCGCCGCTGCCATTACATCATTACACAAGGTGCATAGGGCATCAGATGCCTGGGGGGTTAGCGGGGGCACCAAAATACCTCGATGAAAAAAAAAATCAAAGCCATGTCAATTATAATTATAATTATAATCATATTAATACTTCCACTATATATTATGCTACTTCCAGTTCTATGAATGTATATTTTCACCTCACAAACAACAAAAAAGAATTAAAAAAGACATAAACTGTGATTTTTTTTCCTTTTATTAGAGCACCTGATCTTTTTCCAGACCTTCTGTATATTTCTCATAAAGTCTATCATCCAGATCAAATGTTAAAGGAACATGCAATTCAGAGTATCAAAAGTTTATTATATAGATATGAGTATTAATCTAAAAAATAATCATCCGTCACAGCCACACATGCATGTATGCACACACGCACACACGTCACAGTCGTATTAATAAAGAGTTTTACAAAACACACCAGTGGCTGAAGTTTGAGACAATAAAATGACTTTGCTGACTGAAAACTTACATTGAAACTAATACTAACTGAAAAATCATTAAAATGTAATTTTCCTTGATGAATAACAAATAGTGCAACATAAACTAAAATAAAAAAGAAATGCAGATTCAACAAAGTCATATGTGGTGTCATCCTCTGTTTTTCAGCATTTGTGCCTGAAATGCATCTGAAATGAAGCAAAAATAATTAAAAGAACTTCATCTACAAAATCAAGAAATAAACTGTACGATTGTATAAAATAAATACATCACAATGTTTGAAATGAGTAAAAGCACAATAGTAATTTGTCAGTAGGATGAAAAACAATGAAAAACTTAAAGTCTAAAACACATATGGCTTCAAAACTCCAGTGAACAATTTCTGACTAAAAACTAAAATGAAGCAGAATAATAGATTCTAGGACCTTAAATTAACAATGTTGTTTATGAATCATATTTGATGTTATGAGTTGTTTGCTCGGACTTTTTCAGGTTCGGTTATTCAAGGTTTTCCTCCTAAAATTAATCTAAACTAAACCCAGTCATTTCTTAAGCTGAACGTCTAAAACAAACTGAAACACTAAATAACATAAGAACTAATAATAACTTCTGATATAATTTTTAATCATTATGAAATGGTATAAACAGAAAAAAGTGAACAATAGAAAAGAAACAAAATCAAAAGCTGTTAATATGTTGAAAACAATACAATCTACAACAGATTTCTTTATCTCACTCAGAGTTCTGATCATAAACTGTACGTAATAAGTCATCCTAGAGCTGGAAGTGACTGTATTTGGACAAAGGAGGCGGAATTATGGGAGCACAAGGGGTCAGAGGTCAGCTAATGCTAAACACTGAGCTTTAAGTACTGAGTAACAACTTTATTTTTCAGTCCTGTTATTGGTGAAACTGTCTGTCAGGAAAAAAAATATTTCATTAAATAAAAAGAAACCATTTAAGTCCAGCTCAGCAGGTGAGGGAGCTGTCAATCAAAACCCTGAGATGTGATTAATGGAAGAAAAACTGAAAGATGGACCATGAGGTTAGTTTTTAGAGCTGATAAGACTGGAATGAGTCCTGAAAAAACATTAATAGCTCAGTTTTTCAGAGAGAAGTTTGGAGCCCTTTAACCCTTTCATGCATGACATTACTGCACTGGACAGTTATTCAGTCTTTAACTAAACCTATATTATTTGAAGTAGTGACTCTTAATTGTATTTTCTATTTGTTACATTGACTTTACTGTAAATGCTGCTGTGACACTTGGATTTCCCCACTGTGGGATAATTCAAGCCTTAATAATAATAATAATAATGATAATAATAATAATAATAATAATAATAATAATAATAATAATAATAATAATAATAATAATAATGGTTTAGATTTATATAGGGCTTTTCTATGAACGCATACTCAAAGCGCATACAGTGAATCCATTATTCATTCGCTCTCACATTCTCCCTCTGGTGGTGGTAAACTACATTTGTAGCCACAGCTGTCCTGGGGCAGACTGACGGAAGCGTGGCTGCCAATCCGCGCCTTTTGGGAATAGTTTGTTCACAGTTTAATCCTTATGGTTTTTGTCATTTTGTTTCAGTGATTGACATTTCCCAGAAATATAATCTGATTCATGACAGTTACATTTTACACTTAATTAATATTGCACATATTGCATCTGTCATTTTAACTAAATAACTAATCTATCACCAATAACTCAATCTGTTTAACTTCACTGTTGGACCTTTATTGTCCATTTATTGTCTCCTTAACCCCCTGCTGCTTATAGTTATACTCTATATTTATAGTTATGTTGCATTCTATTTGTTTTCTATTTTTCTACTATGTTCATTTAGCACCATGGGGCCTTAGAGTTTTGTCATTTCAGTTTTCTGTATGCTATGTACAAATGGCAAAACTGACAACATAGCTGACTGACTTTTTTGGACTTTGACTAATATGTTGTCTTAAAGCAGTGATGTGTTCTCTTTGTGGAAGGAGCTTTATAGATGTGTTTATGACCACCATTATATATTAAACTGGTTGAATGGAATCCACTACGATGAATAGCAGTGTATTATGCTAAAGAAATAAGATATTGAAGAAATCCAATTGGATATGCTTTATCAAAAAGCAAATATTTATGATTTTTATCAAAAATACTTTAATAATTCATGCATGAAAGGGTTAAGATACTTCCACATTGGCTTCATTCTGGATCCAGGTTCTAGCCCCGTGGTCCTGATCCAGGACTCAGACCTGCTCTGCACTGGGTCATAGAATAGAGCAGAAACAGCAGTGTTTCTGTGTGTTTGGAGTCTGAACTTCCTCAGGAGGAGGAGCCTCAGCAGCTGGAGTCTCGTCCTTAGACTGTGACAGCGACCCACTGGAGGTGGACAGCAGCCTCCCACAGACCAGCTCCGCTGCTTTCCCATCCATGACGGACAAATCTGTGACCGTTTTCTCCCTCAGCGACATGTCTCCATCATCATCATCATCTATCAACACAAATTCCTTGAGATAAACCATCCCGACGCCGTGGAGGCTGTGGTTCTCTTCCATGATGTGTGCATCCACAAAGGTCAGGGTGGAGGTCTCCGTCAGGGTCTCATGTGGGTCTGTGGAGTTGTCCTCGGGTCCTGAATAGGCCTGGCTGCTCGAATCCATGATCCACATGGAGTTCTTGTGAAAACTCTCGTCTTTCAGGCTGTGTCTCTGGTCTGGGCTGTTGGGGATAAGGTCCGGCACAGAGACCTGGTGCAGACCTGCAGTCCTGGTCTGAGAACTGGTCTCTGGGGTGTGGCCGTTCTCAGAAAACATCTTAAAGGCCACCTGTTGGTATTCATGGTAGACCTGGACACTGCTGCTCCCTGTTGGGGAGGAGAGGGGGATGCTGGCACTGTCACACTTTCCCTGTCTCTTCATGAAGCTTCCTTTGCTGAAGAAATAGTGGAGACACATGCAGTATTAATTTACTTGATTACTTTGGTGACAGAATTTTCAGGCATTTGTACTTTACTTGAGTATTATTATCATCATCATTATTATTATTATTATTATTATTATTATTATTATTATTATTATTATTTTGATCAATGTATTTTTATTCATATTCAGTCTTTCAAACAAACAAAAAGTAAAACAAACACTGAGACATATAAGAGAGGTATAAGACGCCAATATATAAATAAATAAATAAATAAATAAAATAAAATAAAAAAAACAAATTAAAAGGTTCCACTATGTAATTACCCAATCACTATGTACACAGCATACATTAACCAAAGTCAAGGTGCATTGTCAGCTGTTCTACATAAGAAATAAAAGTTTTCCATACCACATTCAACATTCCCATTGATCCATTCAATTAGTATCTAATCTTTTCTATTTTAAGGAAAAAAATGACATCACATATCCATCTGCCAAAGGAGGGAGGTTTGTCATTCTTCCAATTTAAAAGAATGAGTCACTGTGCTAAAAGGGAGGAGTAGGCTATACTATTTAATTGTGGCCTTTGTAGAGGGAGATCTTCTAACGGTACGCCAAAAAGTCCGAAATAAGGGCAGGGGTCAATGGTCAGACCTGAAATTGCTGAATACGCTTCAAATATTGAAGACCAGAATGCAGTTAGATAGGATTAACTCTTGGATAAATTTTGGATAACTTAACTTTAGACATGTGAAGTCAATGTGTTTAAACTGAATAAGACTATGCCTTGCACAAATACAAGTGGAGTGGATTCTTTGAAGTATGCTTAACCACTGATCATCAGTAATATTTGTGCCTATATCCTTCTCCCAGTTTGAGTATTTATTTATTTATTTTTGATTTTACAACCTTTTACTTTTACTCCCAACATTTTAACACAAATAAAAGTAGAAGTTACATGAAATAGTTGGCGAAATACAGTTACCTCACATTTATACACCACCTTTGTTGTTTTTGTGTAATAAATAAAGCATTTGTACAGAGGCTTCGCAGCCTTCAGAGCCAATATTTACTTCAATAATTTTTAATAAAATATTGCATCATTTTTGTCTATGGAGCAGGATACGGTTTTAATTTAATCATTTTTACTTCTAGATGCTCTGTATAGTTGTTCATTATCTCTATGTATTGTTTGATTGTTGTATTAACCCTTTCATGCATGAATTATGAGAACCTTATAGTTGAGGTTTTTTTTGTTTTTTTTTGGAGTGTTTTTATTCCTCCTTAGGCATGAAAAAAACAATGAGATTGAGGGTTTTTTTCATAGATTTACAAAAATGTCCACTCAGCTACACCATGAATTTTATTCTTGAAGCAAAGAAACATGTATTTAAAACCCAATATGATAAAGTGAAATGAAAACAATGAAATGAAACCATGTTTAATGCAGCTAATCTGATGTTTTCTCACATTTTAACATATTCTAACACTAGTTATTATTCACTTCATGGAGATAATATGCAAAAAATAACAATTAACAATTGATTTCCACTCAAGAACCAATCAACCACAGCAAAGTTACAGTAATGGTATGAATTGCAGTTTATGAGATGATGCATTAGTGTCCACTGTGGTGGCTGATATGGAACTAAAACAACTAAACCCATGAATATACAAGAGAACAGCTGGAGAAGAACTGTCCACTGGAGTGACCACTGTGCATGAAAGGGTTAAGTTAGAGATAAAAGTGTAAAAGCTCTTGAGGGGTAGGATTAAATAAGTTTATACTTCTTCCTACTCTTTTTCAACTGTGCAAAATTCAGACTTGCACATACTTGAAGATAGATTCTGTTCATTTAAATGTTATTTTGTTTTTGTCTTAATTTTCTTTGTTTTGTTTTATTTTGTAACTTTGCATTTTCGAAATAAATCTATCTATCTATCTATCTATCTATCTATCTATCTATCTATCTATCTATCTATCTATCTATCTATCTATCTATCTATCTATCTATCTATCTATCTATCTATCTATCTGCTGGGGTAGGTAATAGTAAGACGAACATCAGCAGATGGTATGAAACAACATGCTGTCATTTAGTATTGGCCTCAGTGAATAAATAAATGAAGCTGGTACTTTTAAAAGAAGTAAAAATAACTCCAATTCCCCGAGGATCAGCTCTTTGAGGAAAGAAACAGATGAACCCAAATGAAGTGCTCTAACCTAAGAAAGAGTGAGTGTCTCTAAAAAAACCCACTTTACTTCCATGAATGGACAGAAACATCAGTTTTTCAGATGAGGTGCATGAGTATAACACTGTAAAACACAGCTGAGGCACCATATCAGATGGGTTGTAGGTTCATCTTACTGTACAAAATTCCCATCAGACGGAGCGCAGTAGTATATATGAGAAGATAATGTTTTATATTTAGTGAGGCTGATGAAATATTAACTGTAAAGACACTGACATTAAATACACGAGTAAAAGGCTAATTTTACAGCTCTACATATTATATTCAGAGCACTCCGTACAGGAGCTTAACAGACTGACCTTGTTACACTTCACTGAGTTATATGCATGACAGAATCAGGACTCTATAAATGAATAATAACAGCGACGTCCATGTTCAGGCGGCCTCTCCAGCTTAGCAACAATAGATGAAAAATAGATACGATTAAAAACACCGTTGTTGCATTACTGCTTTGGCTTACACTCGGCTGGTGGCGGCTTTTGTCTCAGCAGTGACTACAACCACAGCGACAGTTTCATCTATGTCAGGGGAAACTTACACCAGCAAGACGAGGGATATTAGACAGTCAGGTGATTTCTGTTACTTATAGGAAAAAACACTTCTTTACATTAAAATCTGTGGCTCTGATTGCACTAACTTTACATTTTCTCACTGTAAATCACTCATTTGTAAAGCAAAAAAATAAATAAAACATAGAGGTTGAGGTTAAACAGTGAGGTCTTTTGTAGAGTTTAACACCTGAGGTTTAATATTGAGACATGTAAAGAAGTAAAAAATGTCTACATTATGTGGACAAAAGTATTACAACAAATCAAATTCAGGTGCTAATGACATCATGACTTTATATAGTGATAAATATTATTGCAATAAACATTTTCATCAGGTCTTTAGGGTATTTTTTTTTGCATTGTCATCTTAAATAAAATGGTCCAATGTTGATTTTCTTCATCGTTATAATTGTTTTAAACATCCTTTTCTGAATCATAAATAAGCATTCTATCTATAATCCAAAATGTTTTTACCTTAGTCCTTCCCAGTCGAAGCCTTCCCCGAATTTCTTTAATAAAAATCACATGGCAGAGGTGTGATGACCCGTCGTGTTTCTGCAGAACAGCTGCTGGAACTGATTTCTCCTCCGTCGGTGACCAGACTCTTCACTAACTCCCCCTCCCTTGATCTTATAAACTCCAGCTGCATGCAGGCTGTGCAAGGGAGGAAGTCACGGGATGTTCCGCTGATTGAAATCACACTGGGAATACTGGTTGTTTTCTTCTAGGTCAGGGGTCGGTAGCTGTCTAAGTAGTCATTTCAACCACAAAGTTAAAAAAAAAAAAAAGCACTTTAAATACAGGTGTCACAGCCTATTTAGTCAGTCCTTCCACAACAGTGCAGGTGTGTCTTTGGTTTGTTTTCTGTAAAATTATGGTGCATGCTGGGATGTTTACAGGTTCTTCTGTACAGTGACATTGCTGCAAAAATAGCTGTGATTTTTTTTCCTTTTTCAATTGAGGGCAAGTTGTTCTGTATGGGAATAAAAATATCCTGCTCTGATTGTGAAGAGGCTCAGGATGTTTTATTCCACATACCTCAAACTCACAGTCCAAACAGTAAGAACAAAACTGTAAGACATTACAGAGGAATGGAGAAGAAAACACACACAAACCTTTTACTCTTCTTAGTACCCATGACAAAATAAAAACATGCAACTTGGCTTCTTTGCAACTAAAGACATGTGACTTTGATGACTTATGGCTGTTTTTCCAGGGGCTTGTTATGATTGGTAAAATTCGTGGGAAATAATCAATGAAATTTGCTGAAAACGTGCTCATTTTTCAGCAAATTATCTATATCATAAAAGCCAAGTAGCCTCTTTGTGCGTGCATATGTGTGTGTCCGGGGATTCACACAAAATCCATTTGGAGCTGACTGCTGCAGTTTGGCATACGTATGTATTCTTGGTCAAGGAACAGACTAGCGAAAACGACAAGTTGATAGGACCAATATTTTGGGAGATAATAGTAATTTTGGAATACAACAGCCTTACAATCACATTTCTATGGCCAGAATGCTTTGGCGGTGACTGCTGGAGAAATGCGGTACAGCATGCACGAATACACAACAGCATAAAAAGTACCACATCTAGACCCTGTGGAGCCCCATGGGTCAATGCACAAGTAGTTATATATAGTTTTAATTAGAGTGACTGCAACATTGCATTTTCTCATTTAGGACTGATTAGTCTATATGAGTATTCATTTATATTTTTACCACAAAATAATTTCTCTGCGGTTGTAAATTTGTTATTATTTGGTTGTTCAACTTTGCATTTATGGATTATTTTGACAACAGTGCAATATTTTGATACATTTGGGAAATTAGAGAACTGTGATAAAAGAAAACAGTTTATATTTTTATTATAAAGCTTAGACAATATCTGGGCTGTCATTTACTGGAATGCAACATACAGTACATTCACATTTTAGTTAACGAAATGTTAAAATGTTGTTTTATTCTGGTCTCAATGGATGCCTTTAAAGAGATTTTAAATTACATGGATACTTTTGGCTGTCCATGTTTTAAGACTGGAACCTAATTTATATAAATACTTAAACATCTTTTTTGCATTTATTATCATACACTTGCCTTGTATTTTTATTTTATATGTTGTCTGTGTATATGCATGTCTGATTGCTACCCTTTCTGTAACCTGGTTAACAGTGCAGCTGCTTTTTTAATCTCATTGAATCCTTCCTGGTTAAATAAAGTTCACACTGTATGTATTGTGTATTTTGCAAAATTTTATAGTTCATTACAACTCCATCTTACTTGTTTATTTTATTGTATTTCATTTTATTTTAATTTTATTTCTTACTGCATGTTTCTTACACTGTTCTATGTATATACCAAACCAATGAAGCAAATTCCAAGTAATGTGAACCCTGTTTATTTACTATAAACATGATTCTGATTTTGATTATAGAGGTCAAATAAACTAGTAGATGTTTAGTGTATTCACTCTATATTTTTACGTCAGGGTGATGTAAGAGTACCTTCACACCTTGAACATATAATATCAAATGCAAATAGCAAAAATGTTTAAAAACTAATGTTATTCATGTCCACAGTATTTTTTTTGTTTCATTGTTGGAGATCCATACATCACCCAGCCCATAATAAACTTAAATAAATGTGTTCCCTCTACATCCAGTTGTGATGACTGTCCAAATTAAAAAATGCAATTAATCAAAAAATTTTATAAAAACTCATTCTTTGTAAACTTGATCATTAGGTTTTTGATATATAAAAAAGAAGGTTTTCCCTCTGATATGGAGATTATCATTCTAGTCTAGTACAGAAGACACCATGCCCAAATGCTCAAACGCTACACTGGTGCAGGGAGGCATGAAAAGCCACTTCTCTCAGTCCCATGCACTGAATGTGTTCCAATAAATAATACAGCAGGACAGACTTTCACATACATGAAAGCCACAAACAGGAATATCAGAGGGATCAAATATTAAAAAGTCTTCATTCTCTGCACGGATGGTAACTGCATTGGCCTGGTATATGTCGATCAGTACATATAGCCTCAGACAAAATGCTCATGTACAGCAGATCCATGAAACGTCTACAGCAAAGAGTTCTGAAGATGAGCAGCAATGACAGCATTAAATACAGAGTGAACAGCTGTGATACTGATCAGTTTACACATAAATATGAAAGGTGCATTTTAGTTTTAATATCTGAATGTATTCTGATGCTGAAATGTATGTATTTTTAATTGAGTAAATGTTTACAAGGGGGACTTTGATGTAGTAAGTTTATTCAGACATTCAGAAATTTCAAGCATTATACATTTGTGCAAGATATGATGTTTAAAAACAAAAGAGTGCAAAGGAATAGGTTGAAGCCTAAGCTTATTCTGCTGACCCCCCTATTCATATCACAAGATGAAATCAAATAGCTACCAATACCTTAAAATGAAATCAAATAGCTACCAATACCTTTTGCTTAGTAACAATATCAACAACAAAAATCAAAACAATTCAATAGTTGGAGTAGTGGAAAAATTAACATTTATATTCTTCATATATTTTCATGACATTTCTTTTAAACATAATTTTAAACTTAATAACGCTGTACAGTCTTTTAATTCAGGATTTAACTTGTTCCAAACATTTACTCCAACACACAGACTAAATGTCTTCACATTTGTTCTACCAGAAGGTTTTTTGAACACATGACTTCCTTTGAAATTAGAAACACTTTCCTGCATTTTAAACAAGCTCTGAATATGAACTGATTACTTTTCATTTTGAACATAAATTGTGCTGTTTTAAAGTGGACTAAGTCACTAAACTTTAAAGCTTTTAACCTGATAAAAACTAATGAGTGTGATCCCTGTAGGACACTTGACTGATCATTGGTATTGGCCTTTTCTGAATAACGGTGACTGGATTTGTATTAGTTTTGTAAGTATTCCCCCACACCTCAATATCATATAGGGGAGAATTACAGAGCCATACGGCAGATAGAAGGGAGATGGGTTCAAGAATTCTTTGACTTTAGAAATAATTCCTAATGATTTTGATATTTTAACCTTAATGTGGTTTAAGTGTGTCTTCTCACTTAACTCCTTGTGTATAGTTATTCCAAGGAATTTGATTTCATTTACCCTTTCAATCTCTGTATTATTTATACTTTAACTCATCACAGAGTACTTTTAGATTGTGCAGCGTTCCCACTCCTTCCCTGAAATTATTTTCCAGGACATTTTCAGCTGCTACAGAGACAAGTTATCATGTCATACACTAATCCATTCCCCCTCATTCTTTAGAAGTGTTCTTTTCTACAGTTGTACCTTGCATTTATCCAGATGTTTTGGTATAACTCAGACATTTGATGTGCAGTCTATGGCTAGAATTTATCTATGAAAAATAATTATGACAAATGTATCATAGAATAATGCAAACACACCCATAGATTATAGCGTAGCACTTCATTAGCATGACAAACTGGAGTTACAATGTTCAACTGGACAATTCCCAACTCAACTTTCTCTTCTCTCTTACTTTCTCTCCTGCCCTTCCTCTAAAAATATTTGTACATTTTCAATAAATCAATGAAAAACAATTTCCTTTGTTTCATCTCAGTTTAGGCACATAAGGTCACAAGGTAGGGGGAGGATAAATAATTTTCCAGGATAACTCATTTCCAGTACATTTGAGCTTTTTTCTCATTCTCCATATATTTTCCATGACTGAAAAATTGGTTAATCATTTTCCAGGTTTTCCAGGACGAGTGGGAACCCTGTTGTTGTAGCACTTGTTAGATAAAAGATCTGTGTGCTTCCTTCACAAGCAGCAAACACATCAGAAATCAGAATTTCATCTTCTTTTTCCAGGTTAGAGAGCTCTTAATATTGGCTGTCAAACATTTTATATGAGTAATTAATCAGACCCCCAGATTTTCACTTATCTTACCTCACTAGAGTAGGCTTGAATATCCTGTTTTCCTGTTGAATTGACCATTTTGCAAGTTTGCAACACACTCAAATTTTTTCTTAGCACTTTAATATTCTGCTTATCCTGTCTGACTTTGAATTTATTAGTTTTTAGTTAAGTTACCTTGAGTTAGTTACTCTTGTTCAAAATCAAATATCAAATTGTTTCCTTTTATTTAGATTAATAATTTCAGGCAGTTAGAAAAAAAAACCTCATCGTTGTCATTTTTAAACAAGAACCTTTTCCTCAAACAGATGCATCCTCTATCCATGGGTCATAATTTTCAGACTGTTCCATCAGTTTCTAATATTTATGTCCAGAAATGTGTTTTGACCTGGACTTTGGCCTTTAACCTTTGGCCGCCAAGATCTAATTATTTCATTCTCGTTTCCACGTAAGCATTTATGTCTATTTAGGGAAAAAGAAATCCCCCCCAAGATGTTCCTCAAACATCACATTCATAACAATGGACCTTGACCTTTGGCTACCAAAGTCATTTTAGTTCATCCATAAGTCAAATTGAGCATTTGTGCCAAATTTGTGACATCTTGTTAACGATGAACATTTCATAAAAGAAATGCACTTTGGACACATCTTTTAATGACCCTTCAGTCGCCGCTTTTGACAATGAGGCCTGCCCTGCACCTATACCCCTGTTGACCCCTTACCAGTATCACTATCCCGTCTCCTCATCTGTGCTAGTGCCTTCTCTCCCCCCCAATGATCATGCATTGACCCTGAAACATCTGAAAAACTTAGGTTAATGTTGCCATCCAAATTTAATGCTTAAACCCCAATTTAACTTAGAAAATGAAGATCAAGGTTGACATCCAAAAAAATTTAGCAAAGAGCTTACCAAGTTGCACCTAAATACCAAAAATGAAGAAGATCTGGAGGCTTGGGCAGGGTAATCACGTTGACGCCATTGCCAAAGGCCAAATTTGATGCACAGACCCCAATTTTATCTTGAGAATGAAGATAACGGTAAAAAAAACTGAAGTAAAAACGTCATTCATTATTATTTTTCTAACATAGCCACTGGCAGTGACATGTATCTGCACTTCTAACGAGTGGCCAAGGCATTAACACATAATCTTATGAAAATAGATTAGATTCTATATTAGAAATAAAGATTTACAACATTTTAATAAGCAGCTAAGACTAATGATTTAATAAAAGTAATTATTTGACTGTTTGCTTATTTTCATTGCGTTTTTTTTATCAATTCAACAAATTCTGTAAAGCCATGTGAAGAGACCTTGTGATATTCGGCTCTGCAAATAAGATTTCATTGAATTGAAAGTGGGGTCACAATTAACTATACAATACACCACCCAGTGCAAAAGAGAAACATTCCACATTTTTCTCAGCAGTATAGCCTCAAATCTTATAAGGCTTTGAAATCAGCCCGACCACATGCCTTTTGTTGCCTCCATGTTGCTGCATGCGGAAGCTGAGGCCTTGAGCAGAGGATGGATTCCCCGGTTCAGTTCTGTCCCAAAACCTGATGTCCACTTTGCCTGACGCCAACACAGGCTCCGTAAACTGGGCGGTGACACTGACTGGAGCTGTGATGACTTTAACCCCTGATAACACAACACAAGGAGAAGTTCTGATAAGAATAGCTGACAAATGATATACGTACTGACTGATAAGTAATCATTTTAATCAGACAGCCTTCACAATGAGAGGATAGTTGTGGATTATTTTTAAAACAAATACGCCACTAAGACATTGTTAGGTATCTCAAAACCTGGCTTGAAATGAATCAAATGTGTTGCCATGCGTCACTGCTGCACACTTGCATTGTCTGCCCTCTTTTGCCTTCTGGCGCTGAGTCAGAATGTGTATAAGACTCTGAACTGAACTTTGATACTTTAATAACACTCACCAAATAACTGAGATACTTGTTACTTATTGTTTACTTACTTATTGTTACTTATTACCCCCCCCCACCCCACCCCAGGGGGAGGCAAGGGGTATTTTTTTTGGTTCGGTTTGTTTGTTTGTTAACACTTTAGCAGCAAAACTATTGGTTGAATTCATAACAAATTGGGTTTATAGATTACCAGTGACCAAGAATAGATGTGACTACATTTTGGGAAAAGTAGGTCAAAGCTCAAATTTTTTTATGAATTTACGCCCCCCCCCCATTTACTTATAATGAGTGAAATTTGTCTATGCTGACATCAGCACACGAATAGACATGATGACATCAGCTGGATCAATGCCAAAATAAGCCAGAATACATGTGAGGGGCGGGGTTAGTTGTGCCTGGCACCACATGTTTTACATTTAGTTTCAATACCTAAATATGCAGCACGTACATGCATCTTTTATACGTTCCCATTCATGACACTGTGTCATTAAACAAATTAAAGTTGCTGTTTTATTGCCTTAATGGTTAACTTTACATTTGGTTAAGAGACAACAACTGAAAATGACACATGTGGCACACTGGGGCAAATTTACAGAGATGATGATTAATGTGAAATGAGTCACCTTTGTGTTTCTCTATTTCAGCAAAGCAGACTGACAACATCCAGAGAGTTGGTGGCATCTTCGACCTGTAGCCAAAGAGTCTGGCCGGGAGGGAGAAGAGCTGAAAGGGAGAGTATTCAGAAGAGGACAAGGCGTTCTGCATGCAGGTAACTCTGGGAACTCTGAGCTCTACTTGCTTCACATCATCTGTTTCATCTGCTTCATCTGTCAAAACAAGGTAACAGCAGGTAAATTGGCTACAAAGACACTTCAACATGACAGTAAATGGCGACAGCATTTTAACCAGAAACACCACTCACTTTTATGTTCATAGACGGGGGAACACCTGCTGGCTTTGAGCTTGTTTTTGGACATCAGCGTCAGGACACTCTCCCACACTAAGCTGCTGCATCGAGAAGAGGCGGACAGACAGATGTCCACCTCCACGCCTGCATCAACGTGACGGTAGTTCAGGATTCTGACCTGCAGCGTGAACAGGCCCTTCGTCAACTCATCAACTGGCTGCAGGGTTTTTAAGGTCTGACGCACTCGAACTAGACCTAGAAAAGCGAACATGGTCACAGAACTGACAGCACCGACACTGAAACCACATTTCAGACACTGCACTACAAATAACTTTAACCCTTGACATCTATTTTTGTGTCAAATTCCAAATTAATTTTGGAATTGGTGAAAACAAGCATTTTTAACCACTGTTATTAGTCAAATGATATGGGTTTTATTGGTGAGTCAATGTCACAGAAGATCATGTTGTTTCCATGTTCACTATGAAACCTCTGAATGTCCGAAATGGGTCATATCTGACGACGATGAAAAGCTGAGAAACTGCATTTTACCTGAATTATTTCGCTGTATTGAGAGGATTAGTGGTTCAAACATTATTAATCATTTCTGATCATCATTGGTCATTGGCTGCTGTTTAGGTGTTTGAGGGTTAAAACAAGAAATGATAGAAACAAGAATCCACATCCTAAGAGTATGGATTAAGGCTCAATGAATGGATCTATGACATGTATGCAGGGCCAGAACTAGAATTGGTGAAGCTCTGAGGCCCCCACCCCTTTGAAATGACACCAGCTGGTCTCAGAAAGCTTTAAAATATATTGCCTTTTAATTTTTATTAATAATATTCAATAATAAAGATCATGTTGTAAAATCGCAAAAATTATATTAGAGAATCCTCTAAATTACAACTCGAGACATTTTTCTTTCTTGATTTCACTAAAGCAAAATCTTTGATTATGTCATCACTATATATACTATAGAACTTATCACTTTTTATGCACATGATAAGAAGTGTAGACAATTTTTCTTGAGACATAGTTGCTCTCAGTTCATTTTTTATTCTCCTTAGCGGTGAAAATTATTTTTCTAGTGAACAATATGTTGTCATCAGACACAGAAATAGTATTGCTTCCTCATTAAGTAAAACTAAATGAATTTTGACAATGTAAATGAAGATGATTTGATACAGATCTCTGAACTGAATTTGTTCTTTTCCAGGATTATTCTGCTTGACATAATCATGGAAGTGCCTCAGTTCATCCGTGAGGTTAAACACAATTACATACATTATAATTCAATGAATCATCTATAGGCTACTCACACAAAGAACATTGATACTAAATATTACACATCACCCATAATTCAGCAACGTGGTCAATGCAATTACTGATAATTAACCCATAAAGACCCAGTGGTACTTTCGTGGCCGTTCCCAAATGTTTTTTTCTCTTTATTTAACCTTTTATTATCATATCATCCTCTGAATTCTGCATTTTTTCAGTGAAAACAAGGAATTTTCCCATATTAAATTTACTGATCGTGTAGATTTTCAGAAAAACCTCAGATTAAAGTTGAGGGTTATTGTATCAGAAACAGAGAAACCTGAAGATAAAATGACTTTTTCCATCAAAGGTATCATTAATTAAACATAAAACAAGTGTCTCCATCCGCTGTCATTTATCAAACTCCACAGGTTTTACTGGTGAATCAATGTTGTAGAAGATGATGGTGTTTCCACGGTAACTACAGAGCCTCTGAACGTCCAAATGGGTCATATCTGATGACCATGAAAAGATGACAAACTGTATTTTAAACCAATTATTTACATGTATTGATAAGATTAGTGGATCAGAAGTTATTAAACATTTTAGATCAGTAGGTGGTTTTACTCGTCAGTGGATGTGTGGATCTTTATGGGTTCATTTGCAATTTTTTTATTTTATTTAAGACAACACATTGAGTAAAATTTTTTAAGGTCCCTGCAGATCATGATGCCCTGGGCTGTAGCTTATTTAGCTTGTACCTAAATCCAGCACTGCATATGGTTCTTTTCTTGTATACATAACACATTGGATATGTTCTAAAGAAGAGATGGCCTGATTGTCTTGTTTATCCAAATGTCCTCCAGAGACTCCACCGACGAGAAATGTCAAAGTATAAAGTTAAAAGACTGAGAAAAATGTCTGGAGCCAAAAGAGTCTTAATAGTTCTGTCCTACCTGCTGGACTTAACCTGAAGTTTCCATCAGTCAGGAGCATTAACATAGGCCTGAGAAACAGGCTCTCTGGGAAACACAGAGGGGTGTCTCTGTATTCACTGTCCGGATAATCCCAACCATATCCAGCAGCTCTGCAGAAGCTCCTCAGCAGGTGATGGTCCAGCCTTCAACCCAAACACATGAGCTCAAACCCACACACAAACACCATAGGTCTGAAACACCTGAAGTCTTAAAAACTCACCTGCAGTTTAGCACCGTGTAAATAACTTCAGTCTTACTTGTGTTGTAAATGGTTCCTGGTGTCCGACACAGGGCTTTGGTTAAATATTTAATGAAAAGATAGGCGAAACTCGGAAGTCTGTCACTACTGAGCACATTTGTTTTTAACAAACGATAGGAACAGTAAATATGACCATACAGTAAATATACGGCGCAAAAGCACAGCGACCCCATAACACAACTCTGTACACTCCCCATCGTTATTGCTTAATATTTGCGTTTTATTAAAGATATTTACACCTACAGATACATTAATGCCGTGCAATACTTTATAGTATGTGTGTATTTCAAGAAGGAAACAAACTATGAAAGAATGTGACTGCGCGTCCTCACACTACGGCATCAGCTGAGGGACAAACCAAACGCCTTCGCCTATTTCACTCAATGACGTACACAATGTGCCAAAATTTATCAACTCTTTATTGTTCAACATTCCGACAACATACCACATATCTTAGACTTAATTTATATCCTTCAGTTTTTACACTCAATTTACAGCTACCCACACAGTGACATGACCAATATTTCACATTGTTGATTCATCAGAGGGTAACTGGAAAAACTTTCAATCAAGAAGCAAATTAAGTGTAAACTATTAACCATTTATTGAACTTTTAAAGGGACAGAGGGTTTGCAATTGTTCATTTTAAGTTAATGGCTGTAGAAAAAAGGCTAAAACAAATGTCCCACTTTAAAGTGGCGCGATCTGTGTGTTAAAGAGACAAAATGTTTTTCTTGTTTTCCTGAGGTAATGGAGACATTCTCCGGACAGCAGATTTGTGTTCCCGAACTTCACTCCTCTTCATCCAAACAAAAGCAGCAGCACAATGCAGACTGAATTCACTCCGATCAAAGGCACTGCAGAGGCACAAACACAGATAGAGGCTTGTCATGTGATGTCAGGTTCATGTGTTACTCAATATATGGTTCCATCCATCCATCCGTTTTCCGAACTGTTCAGTCCTCATGAGGGTTGTGGGGGTACTGGAGCCTAACCCAGTTACCACTAGACAAAGGTGGGGTACACTCTGGATGTGTCAAATATATTTTTATTTGTTCTAAAACTATGTTCATTATGTTCCTCCAAGTAGTTTGGAAAAACAAGTGTCTGCACACCTCAATGAGGAACAAGTATGATGGAGAGGGTTAAACTTGAGAACAATGACAAAAGTCCATATGTATGCATGAGTTATGACAGACAGAACAGAGCAAGTGCATGACAGACAGTGTGTTATTGGTGCATTTTAGGCCTGCACTTATTTTGTTAAAAACTAAGGCTGAAAGTGTTTTATGCCAACCTTTTCATGTTTTAGTCATAATTTTATACTTGTTTAAATGCTTAACTGAAAATTTGCACAAACATAAATATAATCATATATGAGTAAATACCTTCTATTATTTAATTGTTAACAATAGTTAAAAATGTAAAGAGAAATTTTGCTAATTTATGAATTGGTTTTACAGAAAATATGCTATGCCACAATATATTTTGTTATCATAAAATGAAATGACATTCGGTATATTGGAATGTGAGGTTGGGTGCATATTACAAAGCCCTTTGACTTAACTTCTAACAAAACATCTGTTTGTGTCTTAGTTATTTTCATGACTTCAAACTGTACTTCTTTTGACTTGTTGCTCTCGCTTTAGTTTGATGGTCATGAATGCTGATGTTTGCTTCTTGTCTGTTTTATTGTCTATCATTACATTATTACATGGCCGACATAAAAAAACAAAAAACAAACAGTGAGTAACATGACATAAGAACAGTTTTTACACAGGGAAACGTTTTGTCAAATGTTTAGTCAACAAAGAGTGGCATGGTTACATTCATTTTGCACAAATAGAGCCTCCTAACTCAGAATGAAATTACAGTGAACTAGACTTTTGCAGTGAAAGGGACCCTCACCTCTCATCACTGTCCTCACAGAGCGGATTAGGTTCATCAGCTGCACTTTGATGCCTGGTTCATCACCAAAACCACCGATACTTTGGTCCACTCCCCAGCCAACTAAGCACACAGGTGTTTCATTAAGTTTTGTTAGTGTAATAAACACTGTGCCCAACTTTAATGGGTCTAGAATAAGCCAAAAAGCGAAATTGCAGTTGTCACATGACAAAATAATTCATTCCAAAATTCACTTATTTTACTGCTCGGTCACAAACTAAATATTTATATTAGTGAAGAGACATTCATCTCTTCTTGTTAATTCAGTGATTACAATTATTCTACACGTACATTGATGCTCTTTATAAATTGTGTTTTTAGTCAGAGGAAACAATACAGCGTTGAAAATCGTGGTGACACACTGAAATCTCCCAATTTGATGGCGAAATAACATTTTCAACAGATCACTCTCCACTAATAGAAATCGTATTCATATGCTTTTTTTCATTTATATAATTCCTCTAGATGCTAGTTGTAGTTGTTAGCTAGTTAGCAATAGCAGTTCCGAATGACATTTCCGAGTAAATAACATGGTATTTGTAGCTGCAGTCACTTACTTTTACTTAAAAATCTTTCTTCGTGCAGTACAGCCACAGCATTAACACAGAGGATCGCTGCTTGAATGAGAGAATATAGCGTAAAAGCCATGTTACCTACGCTACTGCAGCTAGCTTAGCTCTGAACTAACCAACAGTATTTACGTATGACGTAGCTTACGGTGGCCGAAGCAGGACAAATGTAATGGTAATTTAAGCGACACGGAAATTATTCCACTGATATGCTGGTTTATTTCAATCACTCAGTGAATTAATACAACGAATTTAAACGAACAGTGTGAAAATATAGCACTATTGGTACTTCTGAAAAAGTTACTCGTACCTGCTAAATATTACAAGGTATGGAGAATACCACCTTTAAATAATTTATTTGAATTATTTATTATAGTATTTGTATGACCAACAAATACACATATCTGCATTTAATGTTGTAATGTGCCAATGCAGTCACTCTTAGACAAGTGGTAAACCAATGGCTAGGTAAATTACATAACACTGCATCTTTAATGCACATTATAGGTTTTACTGTAAAGAGCTGGGCTGAGTATAATTAAAAACCAGTTCTAATATCTTGACTTCAATCCCAGCATTGTCTGCAGTCTGACTGAAACAAACACTTCAATCAATCATTTATGGGATAAGAAGATTAAGACATAATCTGAATTTGGGTTTAGCAGAACTTTATTACACGAGTCTCATAAATAAATACACAAGACAAAGAAAATCATGAGAATAAAAATCTTTATTAGTGTTTTATGAAGTCTGCATAATATGCCACACGCCTGAGAAGCTTATGGTCAGAAATAAAAGAACTGCTCTATCAATACCGCCCTCTACTGGTAAAACAACTGCGACATCTACTGTACTGACTGCTTTGCAAAAAGATTACTGTTAAATACACACATACTGTACTACTGTTATGTATATGTACGTCTGGTCCACGTCAGTTTTTGTAATGTATTTTTTTCACATTCATATGTTGTAGGCCAAAGATAAAAACAATGTAACACTGGACCCTAACACATGGTTCAGTCCCCCAAATCCAACTCACTAGGTGCACTTAGAGTACAATCACTAGTGCCATAAGGTAAACACATTTACATCAAAAAGAAGGGAGGGGGAAACATGTTAAACTCGCAACAGCCACATAATGACAAGAATGGCAGAGTTTAAGCTAATAAGTCTTGTTGTACATACTGTATTTTATAGACAGAACAAATACAATACACACATTAACACAGAATGTCCCAGTGTGCAGGCACATTCACTCTTTTCCCATGGAAGTAAAGTGGTACACTCCCATGTTTCTGTAACATTTTGAAAGCCAATTATATCAAGTTGACCTTAACCCGCTTGACTAAGCACCGAAAGGCTTTAAGAGGTCACATGTGTTCTCCAAAAAATGGTGAAGAGATGAATGAAAGAGCGGCCATTACCAAGTTTTACATGCCTCTGGGATCATTAAAAGCATTACAGGAAAGTAGATTCGGGGTTTCAGGCAAATGAGTTGCTTTGTGTACTTTAAATGCACCAGATTTCTTTGGAAAAACAAAGTACAGAATAGAGGCTACACGTCATGTGGGGCAGTGATTTCTTCTTCTTAAACCAACACAAAGAGCTGCGATTGGAAATGAATTTAAACTGAACCTGCTGGGCTAAACAAGGGAATGCTCCATGCCCTCCACATCACTTTAGAAACAGCTGTGGTCTTTAAAATATTACTTTAATAAAAAGTGAACGACAGAAAATTTTAAGTATATTTATATATAAAAATACATGAGAATACAAAAAGTAGCAAAACAATGGGGATATAGGCTAAAAACAGAATGAATTCATTGATACCTTCAATTTCTCCTGGTGAGACTTCTAATGCTTCACCTTGGAGAGCCCAGGACTCCCAGTGTCGTGTCAAAAAGAGAAAAAAGCTCTTACTAACAGCTGATATTCTCTGGTCCCTGCCCAGTGCACCCTGCAAAACCTGGCAAATGTCTCTTTAGCTTCCATACCAGGCTGCGAAGTGGGGATGCAAATCAACTAAACTAAGGTCACAAAGAGTGCCATATAATGACAACAAAATTAACTACAGCCGGACTGAGTTTGCAGTTTGTTTAAGTTTTTGATATCTTTTTTTCTTAAACTAACATTCCTATTCGTCCATTAAAGTGTATGTCTTACAACGACACACACCAAGGGTTTACAAAAGGGCCATACTGGCAAAGAGTGAAGTCCATTCCAAGACCAAATTTCATAAACACATTGTGGTGCTTCCCCTCAGAGGAGAATGACCACCAAGGCCATCGTTTCTTCATCGAGCTAACTCCCTCTGACAAAAGATGGGGCCAAGTTTCCCAGAAAAAAGTAAACTCAGGGACAGAACAATGGTTGGGGTGGGCTCGAACAAAATCGTTTTAGCATTCAAGCTTGTGTTACTCATACAAGCAAGTTTCAATACTGAGAAACTATTCACAGATATTTTTGGTATTTCCCCTACTTCCTGGACTAAAAACCAATATACATTTTATTTGTACCACAAATAGATCTAATATTAAGGATTTGGGGGAAAGCAATTTAACAAGGTGCATGACATAGATGGGTAACAAAGTGCCAAATTGTTTACTGAAAAGTCTATGTGTGTGTGTGTGAGTGAGTGCAAAAGTGTAGGTGCATTTGTTCTTTAGTGTATGCGTGTATGGGTGTGTGTTTCTGTGTGTAAAGTTAAAAGAGGGATGTGGAGCTGGGCCACAAATACTATGAAGTATGTTACAGAAAATTAATTCTGTGGGGTTTCCATTTTTTCCATGAAAGGACTCACAAGTTAAGAATTTGATGATCTTTGTAATGGGCTGCGTTTTTGGGCGTTTCCTTAGCTGTTTAGGACATACTGGAGCAGCGTGCAGAAGGGGAACCCATCTGGGTCAGAACCTTGTCCAGCCACTGCAGGGGTCCATTTAAATGCAGCTCGATCCAGCATGGAGTGCTTGTGACAGTCTGCCGTCTGGGAAACAAAGATGTAAATATTAGTGTCTGTGCTCTGCCGACAAAGTACTCAAACCCACAACCACCTGTGACTTGACACGGTTCACACCACTGTGGTTTGTAGAGCTTTATTTGAAATTCATGGTGAAGGAAATGGGTGTGAAAAACAATAGGAGGTGATGACTTCATCTTCCAAAGAACTGGAAACATTCCTTGGTGATATTCAATTTTTTGTACCAAGTGTCAAAATATACAGCCTGACAAAGAAAAACAAGTCCCACCTGGATTTAATTAAGCAAAATGTTAAGAGCCCAACATGTTTCGCCTGCAATAACTTCTTTATTCCTAAGGGATTCTTCTCATTTCTTAAACAGCCATCTATTTACCAGGGTACTGTGGAGCAATGGACAAAGGTCATGTGGCGCTGCTGATACATAGATTCTCCTTTTGATGAGGTGATGAACATGTCATCCTCAACATCAGAGAACATCATTTACAGTATGTATAAATGGAAAACAGGTGCATGTACAAAATATGCAACCTGTGATCAACATTATACTATATGTAGTATTTCTACACATTTCCTGAGCTACAGAAACAGAAAAACTATGCGCAGATTTCTACACGCCTTATGAGAAGCCCATAAGAGGCTGTTGGTCACTATGAGCTTCCACTGCTGCCAATACAGATACTTTACGTCCTATCGGCTCAGATTAATTGGCCATTAACTGGTCTAGCTTTAGTTTTTACTGCAGAAATGAAAAGACACAAGTACAGAGATTAGAAAGACAGTCTTAAAACAAACTGTCAGACACATAGTTTAGTCAAGTATCAACTTTTCTTGAGTGCCGCAAGCAGTAACTTAACATGTTAGATGGCTACATTTCTTTGTGAGTGTTTGCTACTGCTGTCATTTCTGTAATGTTGAGGACAAGCTGCGCATTTTCAAAACTGTGCCAGTTAGTATTCATTTTGTATCTAGAGCTTAAAACTCCATGTCAAACTATGATGACCTGTGGCACCCATTTTTAACATCTGCTGTTACTTCACAGGCTGTGCAGATATTTCTTTAGTGCTAGTTCTCACCTGTACTCGGCTCCCCAGCCTTTGACAAAGCTCATGCGGATGGTACACATCCTGGTGAGCTGGTAGACAGCTTCAAACCCCTGGTTGACTGACTGAGCCAGCAGGGCTGCAAATTCCTGGTTGTTGAAGATTTTTAAATTACAACCTGAAAAAACACACACACCAGAAAAAACAGCATCAGTTTATGCAATGCTTCTCCATGGCATTTCAGAAAATACCATGATGGAAAAGCTTTGACTCTCCCACTGACATTTGGCTGTCAGATGGCATTTGTCTGCTGCTGTGCAATTTCAGTTTGGACACCGTTAGCATTAGTGTTGCTTTGAGAGGATGATGCTGGATGAGTCGTTTCAGTGGGGACTGAAACATCTCCCAACAATTGTGTATGTATTTGAGATCTTTTAAAAAACGTTAATGTGGATCTGTGAATTCTAGCTGACACCAGCTGCCATCTCAGCATTTGTTAGTGAAGGAATAAGAGCTCTAGTTTAGTAATTGTGAACTAAAGAGCCTTTCAGAACATGTTTACATGTAGATAGTTGCAAATATTCACGGGCTATCTAATGTATTATTGAGCGTATTACCTGGAGGAATTTTACACACTGTTGCTGGATGCCAACCATACCGCTGGTTGCAGTTTGGACTCTGGACAAAGATGGCGCTATCACTCAGGCACTCAGCAAATACCTCTCCTCCAATGTAGTAAAGCCTAACTCCTCTTCCTGAAAGGAAACAAACAATGAATTGATGTGACAGAGGACCCATTTCTGAAAGACCAACGGGCTGATTAAAGTATTCCAACATACCTATGTGTCTCCTGGTCATCTCCACAGTAGCGTTCCTGTTGACATTAGACAGTAGACCCAGGCAGAAACGCTCAGAATTTGATGGATCTGTGAATCCATCCACTGTCAGTGAGGGCTGAGACGCGTGAAACGTTTCCCCAACACGCTGGTTCAGCTCGTAGTAGGCTATCGAGCACCAGAAGGCCGGCTCTGAGTAAGTCACCGGTTGCAGGTCTACAGCAGAGAAGGTTCATCAGGATGTTTGTCACAACAGTCTCTATTTGTACATTTGACACTGTTGATGGGACTAAGGCAAGTCTGAATAAAGTTCACAAAATACAGTCATAATGCTGACAAGAAGATGAAGATGCACTGAGATTATAATAAATGTTTTAGTACCATAAATCCTTCCATCTATTTCTTATATGTTGTCAGCTGGGTGTGCCTAAGAAATCCAACCATCAGCTATGAATCACATACTGATGTCAACAGAATATAAAAATCTGTTTCGTATATACCTATATCTGGTACAACTTGGAACTTGGCACGGTCCACAGAATGCACATTTAGTACCTTTGGACCAATAGGCATTATTACATCAGATGAATTTACTGTCGATGCTAAGGATGTATATCAAAGTGTGTCCATTGGCCTTTTAAATCAAAATGTCCCTCTCAACCTTTACCACTATGGAAGAAACTGAACTACAGAATGATGTAAGAAAGTAATGGCATTAGTGCATTATTTACACAGGTCATTTTTGGCTTGTGGGGGCACAGAGTACAGGCTAAAGGTGGCTACTGATGTATCTGATGAATCTCTCAGTTTATGCAGGTAGGGATTGAGGCACATGGATTCCATGGTCCATGACCAGTGGCACCGCAGCCCTATCGGCAAAACAAAAGCTTTGCAGCAGTTTTCTTACCCATGCTATGATTAACAGGAGACAGAGTGCTGGGAGACAGTTCTGCTGGAGAACCTAACAAAGAAAAACAGTACATCACTGATTTACTGAAGACAAGATGATGAGAAATAGGAGATGGACCAGATTAAAAAGTCACAGTAATGCAGGTAGCTATCACATAATAATAAAACGCCATCCAAAATGCATTCAAGGTGTGTACTGAGATTCTATTAAAGTTTTCAGTACCATAAATGCTAAACTCCAAATTCTTACATATTGCCAACTGTGTATACCTTTGAATAATTGACAATCAATTATGAGTGAACATATATGCATATATTCATGGGTATTAATTGGCAAAGGAAAAGGGATATTTTATCTACATTTTCTTCAGTTTCTGGAGGTAAAAACTGACAGAAACCGATGTTACTGTCACGAAATTTTCAGATGCCACTGAAATGACAATGTTCTCATTTGCCTTCTATTACAAGATAATGTAAATGACAGAGTAAAAAAAAATAATAGCAATACACTTGAACACACCATGTCAAAATCTCTATCTAGAGTTTATATTTCCCATAACAGAAAACAGATGATATATATATTTTTTAAAATCTGGACAAGGAGGTGAGGCAGACAGACATGAAGCAGAAGGAGAGGATGTACTAGTCTAGGGTACCTGTGTCCATACTTTGATTCATCTGTTGATCACTAGCCTCCCCATCCTCACTGATGTATCCTGGTGGAGGTGTTTCTGTAGAAATAATGCATTAGGAGGAAAAGCCTCTTATATGACGATAATGAAGCATGGGAGGAAAGACAACTCCAAAAGAGCAGTTTTGAAAAGCTTTGTCATTGCATCGCGTTTAATATGATTAGTCTCAGTGTAGATGAACTAACCTGGTATATAATTGTTTGGAGGTTCAATTCCTGCAGGAAAGTTTGTGTTCTCAGGTATGGAATGAGTGTAGTCGTCCAGAGGCGGTAGCTCTGTCAGGATTTCTGAGTGTCTTGGCACAAGAACAGGAGGCAGCACTACAGTGTTGGGTACAAAAGTCAGAGAAATGAATGAGACTCCGTAACATACTTTGAAAATTATCATCAGATGTTCACAGTTGTGCAAAAATAATTCAAAAACAAATACTATTATAGGGAAAAAATTTTTTGCTAAAGCATTAAGATAATGACGAAATCCTAGAATACCTCAGTGAAACCTAAACTGAAATCTTAAACTGATTAATGGCTGTTTTAAGTGCTGTGAAGCAGGATACATTGCGGATTCTACCATCATCTGGTTCCGAATCTTTCAACATGAGGGAAAGCTTCATTAAACAAAGGCTTTGCATTAGAGACTAGTTTTCCTTTTTTAAATAAAAGAGGAGGCCAAACCTCTGCCAG
This sequence comes from Sphaeramia orbicularis, assembly GCF_902148855.1. Taxonomy (NCBI): domain Eukaryota; kingdom Metazoa; phylum Chordata; class Actinopteri; order Kurtiformes; family Apogonidae; genus Sphaeramia; species Sphaeramia orbicularis. The sequence continues at coordinate 38,720,149 of NC_043965.1, read as the reverse complement.
TAAGCATCAAACTAACAAGAAACAGGAAATACCATGTGTAAGTACAGTTAAGTTGAAAACATTTCTGTTTGGCATCAAGATAAATTTTTACCAATCTCAATAGACACCAAAATATTTACCCATGTTTTAGAGGGTTACATTTAAGACTTATTTTAAGCCAACTATTGGAGCAGTTTAAGGCACCCACACTGAAGGATATGAAAAAGTAACGAGAAGTATGAAGGATGTGGAAAAACATCAGAGTCTGAGAACATGTTGCAGGCTTTGATTTTCTGGACTTCCTGTTCGAATCCTATACCTTAATACCTCATTCTTACTTTCCTAATTCAAGTCTTTACTTAAGTGCCCTTCTCACAATGGAACTTGTTCAACTTAAAATTAGAGAGGACACACTCGGTAGGCTCTGTTAACTTCTGACTAAGCTGCACAGTTTGCATTTGTGGTTACTGGTTCCTTCTTGGTTTCGCAGTTTTGTTCCAGCATGATGAATACTTTTTTTTTTCCTCCAAAAAATATTTAAAAAGAGACTGACGTCAATGCCCCTTTATAAACATACTATTTACTGAAGTTTCCTTATCAAATCAGCTTTTATGACCTGTAAAAATCATATTCACTCATCTTAAGGCTTACATTTACAACCCGTTGGGTCTATATGTTAACACTGTTATACTGAAAACATATCTGTTTGGCATTCAGACAGCCTCACTGAAAAATCTCAAAGATATAGCTGTGTTTAAAATAACACAAGGTTGTCCATAGGTCCGTGGAGAGATTTAGCGCTAAAGATGCTGATAGAATTTTTTGGACTAAAACTTTCAACCAGTGTTATTACAACATTTATAGAATATTTATGCATTGCACTAACTTAGATGCTGCACTGGGAAAATGCCGGGAAACAGAACGTTGATTGTTGCTGATGACTTACCTGGGGTCTCCACCCTCTGATAGTGGTAGGGGTTGATGCAGACCTCATCCTTCTTGAGGTGGAAGGCATACTCGCAGGCCTCAATGGCTCGCAGCTCATGGTGGCTGTGGAGGTCTGGCCATCGCCACAAGCGGCAGTAAATAACATGGGGAAGCCCCTTTCTGTGGGAAACCTGAAGGCGTCCATCCAGGGATCTGATTGGACAGCAAACAGGAGATGGTGGTGAGACAGGTAGAAGATACACAGGGGAGGGTGGGTGACACATAATATGACCAGGTAGGGAAATGGAGATGGATTGAATTGAGTGGTGACGAGAACGAGAAACAAAGATGTTCTCAATGTCCGTCACTTTCAACACTGTAATCACAACTCTCCCACATCAAAGTTGTATGCAACACTATACAATAGTTGAGGATAGTCACCTGGTTTGGTCAGGGTAGCTGTATAGGCCTGATGTATCCCACTGTTCTATCGTATTTGGTGTACTCAGTCCCCATATTTCAGAGCAATTGCTGTGCACAGAGAAAACAACAAAACAAAAACAAAAAACAAATGATAAACATGGGACATGGCTCATTCAGAAATATCAGTATGGATAATGTGAACAGTAAAAGGCCTCTTTTATTGGAGTCTTATGGGAAACTAAAGACAAATTCATTTTCAACTGTGGAAATGAAAGATGGGAACTTCAAATAAGAGAAGCCTTTTTGTCAGAATTAAAACAAAACATGGACTCTGCTAAAACACAATGAAACTGCTGGAGAGACAAAGAGCATTCTTCAAATCTGTGGCATTGTATTGAACACTGAAAATAATTTTTACAGTCATTTATGTCAGCACTTATAGTGAGACACTTGAATAAACACTGAAGACACACAATGGCACGAAAAGGGGAGGAAATTAAGGAAGAAATCATGGGGGGATATTTCCATTTTAATCATTCTCAAAAAATTCACAAGAAAATGATGAAGAAAAAGTAAAATGTGAAATGAGGAAAAAAATGAGTCGTTGCTTCTGAATAACAGGACAATAACAAATTCTACATGTTACATACTGCAACAACACAACATGTACTGACTAAAGAATTACTTAAGTGGGATTTCAACTACTATTTAATAATGCAGTACTACTAATATAAAAACCTGAGGAAACCAGCTTATATTCAGCAGCTTCTTAGACTTCTTAGGCTTCTTAGTTGAATATTCTAAAACACAATTACTCTTTGCACTGTTCTAGGACATAATATGTTTAGAAAAGCTTAAAATTGCCTGCTTTGGTAAGAGGAGGAAACAAATTTCCCAATCAAATCAAAATGTTTTTGGCTGGCAGCAATGCTCCACTTGGAACTCAATTAGAGTTTGTAATTAAATTTTTTATCATGCAGTTATCCTCCACAAAAAATAATTTACTCCCGCTGAACCAGCCTCTCTATCTCTACAAAGATGATAGAGCAGCCTTGAACAATTCTCAGGCGATAACAACCAGTCAGTTATCTATAGACATCCAAACATTACTGAGGAAGGAATCTGTTAACATGATGTTCCCAGTAAGCATGAGTCTGGACAATCAAGGCTGGCTAGCTGATAAAAAGAACATCTTTTCTCACCCTTGAAACATATCCACCCCAATGGGAGCAATACAAATGTTTTAACGTTAAGAAGAGTTACAAATAGACAGGAATTTAATTATGATTTCTTGCTATGATCGTTAAAATAAAAAGCAATGTGTGATTTTCTTTATCTCTGCCATCCCTAACTCAATCCAAATAAAGCTTTAAACAGTTTTAACAGTTCAGCAAATGTGCAAGAGCAGAGACTTTTACTGACCATCATTTCAGCAATAACTGAATACTGTGCAGTGTACCTGGGGATGGTGACACACTTGGTGTTGCAGTTCTGTGTGGTAATAGCTTTCTCCAGCTCATCAAGCTGGCCTGTCTTCTTCAACTTCTTCACTAAACTCTTCACAGCCTTCTCACACCATTTCTCCTCTTGCCCGTTCTGCTCTCCGCCACCTGCTCCACCTGGGCCACTGGTCGACTTCTTCCAGCCCAACAACCTCTTCACCACAGGAGGGGTGAATGGTAAGATGGAGGACATCTTAGGTGGACAAGCTGGGAGTCTCCAGAGGACCCAACACAAGCTCTCACACACACAGGCTGGGGAAACCTGGAGCTACAGTTTTGGGCCCTGGTTCTGAGGGGGCCCCTCTACTGCTCAATGAGTCACAGTGCGGAAGCCAGTGTTAGCAGGATATACTCAAAAGAGACGGACACCTTGGGAAAGATCCACACATAAAAAACTTCATTAACACAACATAAACAACACAATGAAAGAATGACAATATTTGCCATTTGCAAATTAAGGAGCATAAAGCAGTAACTACAAATAGAAATAGTGAATAAAGCCGTAAGATAGCTTGATTAGATGCATTTCACATTGCACAACAGCACACCACGTAAGTAAAACATTTGTTGAATGTAACAGAAATTACCACTTGACGTTAGCTTCCCACAAACACAGCTCGATATCAATGCTAACTAGCCTTCAAACTTACAAAGTTAACCTGAGGGGTGTGCCTCATACTGCCGCATACAGTGTATACAAGCAATCACGACGAGCTGCTAACGGACTTAATGAATAACACAGACCAGTGAGGGTTGTCAGATACATTTGTAATATGTTATATTATGACAGGCCCCCCAGAGCTAACACCAACTGGTTTGTGAAGGCCGGCTTCTAGCTGCCCGGTGGGGGGGCCTGTTTGACTCAAATCACAACAATAAGTCCACTAATGTTAGCTTGACGCTAGTTCCGAGAGCTAAAAAACTAAATATCAAAACAGTCTCAGCCAGAATCAACGTGTTTAACTACACTGGAGGTAATTCATGGACATGTCCTTAACTAGCTAGTTCAGCTAACGTTGCCATTAGCCTAACTGAGCTAGCTGCCAGCTTGTTATCAAAAATCCTTTTGTTGTGATCCACGAAAACCCTCCAATGCGCAACAGTCAAGTCGCGCTACTTTGCTACCAAACGTCAGCCCGTCCAATAAAAATCAGGACCCATATCATTTCCTAACACAGAACGTTATTTGATAAATCTATAAGTGATAATCTTTCATTTCCAAGTGTTTGAGACTTTTAGTAAAATAGAGGTACGGCAGCAAAATGAGTTAGCATCTCGGACGAACTCTTCCAAACTGGCTCTGGCTGGCTAACGGAGCTATATTTCTAACACATAACAACATCCTTTAAAGTCGAGCAAACAACTGAAAGCATTTTAATATTTACCCCGGTTTTACAGTCCAAAACTCCACTTTTTCAAAGAGAGGATGTGCGCAGCGCTGTAAACTCCTTGTTGACATAAAAGTGGCTGAACTGTGTTGCACGACAGCTAATTTTGACAAGGCTCGGAGGCTCTTCTCAAGTTGCTACCAGTGCTACTGGAGCTAGTTAGCCCGGGTAGGTAGACCGGAACAACACAACAAACATGCTGGCTACGTAGGACCTCGTAATCCCTCCTATTCATTAAATGATTGGAGGATTTTAAGGAGCATACCGTACATACTGGTTCATGTCCTTGACAATCCTTATTGTTTATTTGACTTTTTTTCCACTATTACGAGTGTGTGAAGATAAAAAGTTTTATCATATCTTTTAAAGACGCTGACCTAATATTTCTATTCACAACAAACAGTAAAACAGCCAAATTATATTTAGATATAGTTTTTTTTTTCTTTTTGTTTTTCTTATTGGTTATTCATTATTTTAATACAGGTGGGATTCTTTGTTGTACTTAATCTTGAATTGTGATTATACTGAAATGGAGTCAGTAGCTCCTCCCCCCTCAGGTGCTCAATCAGGTTGTATTGAGCTCACCTGTTAACATTATAAAACTCACCACAGTGGCACTTAACAGCCTTTGGTTCTGTATTAGCTATGGGTGGATATTTTTTTCTTTGTGTAGTGTTGTTACAGCTGTCAGGGCCACTACAAGGTGAGTTAGGTGTATCAAAGCTGCTCAAAACAAAGAAACAGACACAGAATATAGCACACATTATCATCTGGATCTTTTACATTTTCAGTGAATGAGTTTCGTGCTTTTATTTCCATTTGATTTGAGCAGTTGCTTTGGCTGGAACAAGCCCTCTGAGGTGCAAATTTGGCACTACACTGTGCAGCGACGGTTCAGAATGTATACTTTACAACCATTTGTGTGATGGAGAGCCTGACTGCAAGGATGGGTCTGATGAAGAGAACTGTGCATCAATATGCAATGAAGGTACCAGGCACTGCCCAATTTCAGATTACATTTTACTGGAAGGGGATGAAAACTGCATTTCCCAATATTTTCAAGTTGAATGTTTGTGATACATTGAAAGATTAAATGTCCCTTTATGGGTTGAAGAATTCTCCTTAACCACTCAATGGTCTAAAGTTGTTCAAATGAGCTCATTTTTCAACATCCACTCTGGTAGGGCAAAGGCAGAATATTCATTAATGTGTCCGGAAACATCACAGTGACTGGGCAAATCTTGTAGCACAATGACTAAATTTTCTTTTCATTCTTTAAGAACATTTTGCTGATAAATCATACTTTGAATGCTGAACCTTTGGCTGTGGCAGTTTACTTAACCTTTACAGACCTAGAACTATTTTTGTGGTGCCTTCCAAATTAATCTTTCTCTTTATTTAAACTTTCATTGGTGATTTGCCACCATTCATTGTAATGTTATCCTCTGCATTGTGCATTTTTACTATATTTAATTCACTGATTATGTGCGACTACTATCATTGGTCAAACTACATGGATTTATTGGTGTATCAATATTGCAGAAGATGACTGTTTCCATGTTTGCTACGGAACACCTATAAGGATCATATGTGATGCTGCTGAAAAGCTGAGAAACTGCATTTTACCAGAATTGTTTCAACATATTTAGAGTCAGTGGTTCAAAAGCTATTAAACATTTTAGATCAGTAGATGGCTTTGGTCGCCAGTGGACATTTAGATCTTTGGGGGTTAAGGATCTGCATACCCCTTTGACTTGTGGCATAAATAGCTTGTTTATATGTTTGTGTCAAATGTTGATATAACAGACCAGTTCCAGTGTGCCCACGGGAAGAAGTGCATAGACAAGGACCAGGTCTGTGATGGCATATCTCAATGTCAGGACCGCTCTGATGAGAAGGACTGCTCAAAGAAACCTGAAGGCTGTGTTCACCACTGTGACAACAGGAATCGTTGTTTGCCTGCAAGCTTCCTCTGTGATGGAGAGAAGGACTGTTTAGATGGCTCGGACGAGGCCAACTGTGGTAGGTGGCAATGATTGAAGAGGATACATTTTTACTTGAGAGACACACTCATGCAAATGATAGAAAATACAGTCTTGAATTGTACTGTTTGTCCATTTTGTTGACCTGTGCTTGAATCAGACAAAGATGAAAAGGAAGAAAGGATCACTGCAGTGTCTGTGCCAGCTACTTCTACTACTACCTCCTCCTATCCAACTGAATGTTCCTTGGGTTTAAAACTCTGCAAAGACAAAACAGAATGTGTCCGCCACAGTCATATCTGTGATGGAGAACCAGACTGCAAAGATGGATCAGATGAAGAGGAATGCTCAACACAATGTGAAAAGGGTAAGTGGCTGTGCTGATGATTTGTCAATGGGTTATCAGTGAATATACTGCCCTCTAGTGTGTGTAGAGTAGTAATGCCATAAGTTTAGCTTCATTCTCCAGCTCTGGAAACAAAGCTGGGTTTACAATTCTAGGACATGTTTTTGTTGTCTTCTAGAAATGACTGATGACACGTCCCCAAAACCAGCTATTGGGGCACTTGTTTATTTACAAACCTGCATTGTTTTTTGATCTTGAATGAAGAAATGAGTGCAATCTTTTTTTTTTTTTTTTTTAAACTGCAAAAAACTTTAACAGTAAGTAGGACAGATTCAAAAACAGTATTACATGTTCATGCTGATGTTCAATCACTGCCCCTATGCATCTTGGCTTGAACTTCCTCTAGACCTTTACATTTTTATTTGATGCTTCAGCTTTGTCTGATAGTTTGTGATGTCCTCTTTTTCTTCATTACATTCTAGTGTTTTTTTAATCAAACTTGGGCCTAAAATGTGGTCTTATTTTTTCCCTACAGCTATATATACTGGCATTCACATTCATATGGATGCAGAAAAAACACATGGCTCTGAAGTTGTGTGGATTGTGCAGTTACTGCAAGGGAGCATGGCACTGCCTAAAATATTAATGCATAAAAATGGAAACAAATGCCATAAGAATAACAATAGCTTGGAGTATGGAGTGCACTTGGTTATTGGTGCAGTTAAAACTGTTTTATTTATGTGCACTCTGTCTATATATTTCTATCCAAAAGTGACTTGCCTTCCATTGATATCTGCACTAGTCTGTACACTACCATCACTGATTTGATTATTTTCAACATTAGCTAGTATTTCTTGAATACATCATCAACACATCCTCATATGCCATCATGTCTGAAATAATACAGACATTAGACAGTGCTATACATTTGCCACTAAACAGGGTACAAAAGCTTTTATGCACTAACAGTATTTTATTGGGCCCACCATGATGCTTTGGTTTATTTGCTTAGTCTTTTGTCTCGATGTAGTATATTGTTTTTTATTGTTGGACTGTCTTTTCTATGTAGCACTTTGAGATTCTGCTGAATGAAAAGTGCTCTATAAATGCAAATTATTATTATTAAACAGTAATGCAATAAAAAAAGGAAAAACATGGCATGTGTTTCTTTTTTTTTTTTTAAACCATTGTTTCTGATGAAATTAAAACAGAAATAAATGTTTTAAGTGCATCATCATATTAATTGGTACAATACAAATGATGATTATGAATAACATGATTAAAAGTAACACAAACTTCTAATCCCAATATGCAAAGTGTCCTAGAAATTGGATGTTAATATAACGCATTTAAAGATTTATTTCTGTTTTTAATTCAACCAGAAAAAATGGTAAAATGTTCCATGTTTTCTTTTTTCAATGCATTACAGTGTGTTTATGGAAGCCTCGGTGTCTTGTTTAGTGCCAAATATGTTTTATTAACAGTAGTAATAAGATTGAGTTGTGGATGTAAAAGCAAATAGATGTTCACTTTGGAAAATGCATGCCATTATGTGTTATTGTTGCTGTAAAGTCTTGCCATCATCCTTACTTTATGGCATCTGTCTGCAGACCAGTTCCAGTGTGCACATGGGAAGAAGTGCATAGAGCAGAGCCAGGTGTGTGACGGTGTGTCCCAGTGTCGGGACCACTCAGATGAACTGGAATGTTTCAAGCCAACGAAAGCCTGTGCCCATCAGTGTGGTGACAAGAACCGCTGTATTCCCAGCAGTTTCATCTGTGATGGGGAGAGAGACTGTCTGGATGGAAGTGATGAGGCAAACTGTGGTAGGTTGCATTTTGCTTCATGTATCAGGATGAACTGGGTCTATTTGAATAAGGATAGAGATACTGTTTGTTTATATTTCATCTCCATAGGTGTTGAGGTCTGCAGTGCCAGTGACTTTAAATGCACTAGTGGAGAGTGTGTATCAGACAAAGTACGTTGTGATGGATACCCAGACTGCCAGGACCATTCGGATGAGGAGAAATGCCTCAAACCACCAGTATGTATCACCAAGCAACGCTGCCCACAGAGCAAAGAGTGTCTGGTGCAGGAGTGGATTTGTGATGGACATCAGGATTGCAAAGATGGCACAGATGAGAAGGTGAGAGTTTGTGTATTAACCTTTCAGCAAGATGAAAAATACAGTCCTGGTTGGCTGTATTTGTTTAGAATATGTATAAACTCAGATAAAATATTTGCAGCCTACTGTGTCATTTAAAGATGCACAATATTTACTTATTTGTTTGAGATGCGAAAGTAAAAAAGTTTCCTCTCACAGGACTGTCCCGTGCCTCAAATAACCTGTGGTGAGTTTCAGTGGTCTTGTAAATCCAAGACCAAGTGTATCCCCACAGCGTGGAGGTGTGACGACATGATGGACTGTGACGATGGCACCGATGAGGCTGAATGTGAGTAGTTACACATTATGTTGTACCAAACGTGCACAAAAAAGGCTTGTTATTGTATTCCCTCTGTTCTGTACTTCAATATCACAAAGGTCATGTAAGACTAATTTAAGAACAGAAGAAACAGGATGGTCAGAATTTTTGTATCTTATGACTCGGTTAAAATCACAAAATTTTACTAATTTTATGGTAAAGTCTGTGACTTTTCTTTAAAAGTACAGTGTAAAATACATCAGTATTGGAAAATGCATATAACTGACACACATGGCAGAGAATTTTTTTTTTGACAATGAATTTTGTCATTACAGTTCTATAGTTTATTTTATTTAACCAAGAAGTCCTTTTAAAATTGAAAACTTTTTCTGAAGAAGACCAGACCAAGAAAGCACACAATTATTTACAGAATGTGTAAAATGTAACATGACAAAATATAAAGGGTTCTATTGTGCTTTCAGTGTCAGAAAGGTGCGACTTTTTTTTTCCTAGTCACATTGCAGCTGAATATGTTAAATTCTGCACTAAATGTGAAAACCAGGTGACATGGAGGGATGCCTTCCTCACCTGTTCCAGTGTGATGATGGGGAGTGTCTGGACCCTGTCCTGGTGTGCAATGGTTTTCCAAACTGTGCCGATGGCTCAGATGAAGGAGGAAGCTGCCAGATTAAATGTACGGATGAGGATAATGGCTGTTCTCAGACCTGCTACTCCACACCACAGGGAACGGTGAGGAACCATGAATTTCCACTAGTTGGTGTGCTTGAAGTTCACCTGCTCTTTCATGGTAATCTTTCTGCAAAAACAATACACTCAAATATTACTCACTTGCTGTGTAGAGTTGTGGCTGTGGACCTGGATACAGACTGGCTGAGGACGGCTTCACCTGTGTTGACATAGATGAGTGTGAAGGGCAGAGTCCAGGTGTGTGCAGTCAGATCTGTGCCAACACTCCTGGTTCCTATCAGTGTGACTGTCACCCAGGCTACGTAATGGAGACCAATGGACACAACTGCAAGATCATTGGTAACATCCATCAGTGACTATAAATATGTACATTTATTCACAGTGTACTTCAGGACAATTTCACATACTTATGTTGAAATTTTACACTTTAAATCACTGTTTCTTTAATATATTATTTATTGACATTCAATCTCAGACATTCGCATCTGGTACATCATATGTACATTTATCATACATCTGTTGTCTGCTTTAAAAGCCAAAAAAATATGTTTCTTTTCAGTGTCTGGACATAAAATAAAGGCAGATAACCAAATAAAAGAGAGAGAGGAAAAAAAACTATGTACAAGTAGGGAGTGATCTTTTCCATACCACAACATCACAGCTCACTGCTTCACTACATCTCAGGACCATTTGTTACGTTTTATTCTACTACAGCTGTCTGACATCTGTAATTACCTTTTAAATAATGTGTTTATTTGACGGTATATTACTAATTTACCCAATAGTGTCCATATCTAAGCTGGTTTCTTACTCACAAATGACACAATAAAATGCTGCGCTGCTTTGAAAGGAGTCATTCTTCATAAGGAGTACTTCTCTTTTAATACTTTAAAGTACTTTTTTGCCTATACTTTTGTACTTTTACCTAAATTTCAACTCCAAGATATTTTAATTGAAATAAGGCATCTTCATCTGGATGTTTATAGGATATATTGGTGTAATTGAAATAGATTAATCCATACTGCTTTGCAGCTTGGGCTATCTGTAGTGATCGTCTTCCCATCATCCCCCAGGTGAACCGCTCCTCTTGTCTTCCGTCCTAAATGATCTCTTCCTGATTGGCCTGCACAGTGGCAGAGTAGATGTGTTGTCCTCCTCTGCTGAGAAGGCCATCCTCTCTCTGGACTATGACTGGAAAGAGCAGAGGGTCTTCTGGGATAGTCTGGACACTGCAAGCATCGGCTGGTCTTCACTGGAGCAGAAAACAACTGGAACTCTGATTAAAGGTTGGTTCAATATAGCTGATGAGGACACTTAATTTTCATCAGTCATCCTCTTTAATATACAAGTGCCAATAAGGAACAATATGGAAAAAGCTAAAAATATAAAAGTTATTAAGTCAACATAGGACACACTTTTTTCACTTTCTAGTGGAACTAACAAAACAAATGTGCTTTGACACAGAACTCTGTGATAAACGTCTGACTTTCCCTCTTAGTGGGGTGTGAAAATCATTGTTTTTCTGAACAACAGTTAAATCAGAAGCCTTACATTTGCGAAACTTATACTAACTTAAGGATAATTCGTCAAAAGAAGCCCATTCTATATTTGACTAAATTGTGAGACATGGTAATTTACGAAAATGGTTGTAATCTTGGCACATCTGCCGTTCCAATATTGTAATTAGTGAATACAGAGAACCCTAAAGCAGTAGTGCTACATCAACTTTGTAAAGAACTAATATTTTCAAGGTTTTGCTTCACAATGTTTTCATTTTTGAGCTGCAGGTCACATAGGTGATCACTGGGCTGCACTAAAATAAAGTGTCACATCATTCCCAGGTGTGCGAGCTGATTCTGTAGCTGTGGACTGGCTTGGGAGGAACCTGTACTGGATAGATGGGGTCAACAGTCAAATTGTTGCTATCAAGCTGCCCACAGCCACGGTGAACTCACTGGACCAAAGCATCATCCTGGATGAAGACTTGGATCAGCCTCGCTCTCTGGCACTGCTGCCACAAAAGGGGTATAAACACAACATTTCATAAAGAAGTACATTTCAATGTTCATTCGCTGTAATCTTTGACTTCCATTGATCAGAGTTAATTTCTTTGAGGGGTAAACCTTCAGTTTTCACTTACAGCTGACAAAGCTCAAATCAGGGGCAAAAAATGCCAAAATGTGAAAATACATACATTAATACTGCAGCTTTCTCCACTCGGTCCAAATCAAGAATAAATATTAATGACCTGACACTATTTCACACCACTGGGACACGTTTCCAGGCTTCTGTGTTGAACCATGGAGTAGACATTTCAAGTTGTGTCTGACAGAATGTGATGAGCAGTCTACAATTATAGCTGTCAATCACCTATTCCTGACCTGACTTCGATGCGCTAAAATATGAGCATCACAGTGTAAATCTTCTTCAGCCCAAAAACCGATATAGGTATAAGTTCCTTGTCCTCTCAGACCACTTAAATTGCAATATGCAATTTTTTTCTCCCAAGGATATCAAAAACTATCAAGCATTGCAGCTTTAAAATCTGAATTAAGTGACATACTTACTGGTGCGATTTGTGATGTCAGAAACTTTTTAGTGCAGATTGTTATTGTTATGCAACTTGAAGCTGTCAGTGCACAACGAATGAAAGTGGTGTTTTGGGCTGTGTTCACACTGCAGGCAAAAGTGGCCCAAATCTGACTTTTTTTTTTTTTTTTTTTCCCTTCTTCACATCGGACCCAGGCCTCCTGTCATAGTCCTAAATCCAATACACATCTGATATTTTGCAAAGTGACTTCAGTCTGAACAGTCATGTTGCATTTCCTCTGGCTTTTATGTCATTGAAATGAATCCAAAATCCATATTTACCTCTGTAAATGCAGTTTGCTGCATGTGACATCACTACTTCTGTATATGCGGATAACTTCAGGGCTGTAGACTGTTCACACATGGGTCTGATGGAAGTCGCATTGAAATTATAATGTAAAGAACCACGCACAAAAAGGATTTCAGCAAAAAATCTGAATTGAGCATTAAGATCTGCAGTGTGAACGTAGTCTTATTGAAGTTGTCAACATCTAATACCCAGTCGATAAACTCTATCAGGGCTAACGTTACTTGCATATCTGGAGATTCAAATTTTTCATCAAGAGTGCAGAATAATAATATGATATGGAATGACGATGATAATAATAAATACCCAATCTCAATGAAAGTAGGAAAAAAAAGATGTGGACAGAAATGCATATTAAACCCATGTTCTTTTTCACATCAGAATATTATTTTATGTCTTGTACCTGCTTTTAAGGAAAAAATCATTGTTTTCCTTTTTTTTTTTTTTTCTCTACCAGGTTGATGTTCTGGACAGAAATTGGCAATGCAGTGAAGATAGAGCGTGCTGGGATGGACGGGTCAGAGCGGCGAGCTGTGGTAAACTCCAGTCTGGGTTGGCCAGGGGGTGTTACTGTGGACCCCATGTCTGACAGAGTTTACTGGACAGATGTGAGGCTGAGAGCAATCGGATCTGCAACACTGGATGGGGATGACATAAAGGTGAACCTTTGGGAAAGGGGACCAGTAGTGAGATACAATTAAATGCATTCATACATATACACAGCCCTGAAAACTGAAGGAATAAACATATGCCTTGTGTTCTCTCCTGTTCAGATCTTACAGATGAAAGAGATCGCCAACCCATTCTCCCTGGCTGTGTTCAATGACATGCTTTACTGGTCAGATTCCAAGAAGCGAATGGTGCAGGCAGCACATAAAATCACTGGCAAAAAACGACGAGTTCTCCTGAAAAGGCTGAGACAACCTTTTGCTTTGAAGGCAAGGAAGATATGAATTATTCCAGGCAGGATGTCGAAATGATGCTATGACAGTATAGTCACTGAGATGCGGTTACTAAATTTGGATCACTTAACATGTGTGAAGTGCTCACAAGGGCCGGATAAAGAGCGTACTTAACAACTATGGTATGCTGTACGTCTCCAACAGGAGCCGTTTTTGGTGAAATCAATAATCCCTGCTTGTGTAAGAGCAGCTTTTGTCACTGGTTTTACAAAAAAATCTGAATTGTACTGCTATAAATCAAGGCAGTCACCATTTTTACTGCAATTACAGCAGAACCAGATGGTTTAATTTGCATGAAATTGCAGTGTTGTTCAAATTTAACTTCTCCTGCAGATAATCCACCCACAGCTCCAGATGGAAGCCGAGAACCCCTGTGAGAAGAGGGACTGTTCCCACCTGTGCAGCCTGGCTCCGGGGCCCACGGCTGTGTGCAAATGCCCCTCTGGTCTTTTACTGGCTGAGGATGGTCTGACCTGTTCCAGCCTGGTTAATTCAGCTTTCCTGTTGATGCAGTCATCTTCCACCATCACCCAGGTTTTGTCAGAATTATAACAGAATATTTGAAGTTGTTCAGATATTAGTGTTTCCTGACATGCGAGTTGGAGTTGAGTCATGTAATTAACAATTTTACCCAAGAAAATCAAGATTTAACTGAACTTGGATGTGGATTTGGACAAAAAAGGATAAGCAGAAGATTCAAAACTGTTAATTGCGTCAAAATAACATTAAAGATCCCAGACAATGGATAAATTGTTAGTTTTGTCACACAACAGCTTGGCTGTTTTGTTCAAGTTCACTATGATGAAACCTTTGTAAGATGGTAATCTACTTCTATATCTAATGTAGTTTATAACTTATGCAGATTTTTCCTGTTGTTTTTACCTCATCAGAATAGAGAATCATATCACTGCTTTTCGAAAACAAAACACGATAGATGGATAGATGGATAGATGGATTGATGGATAGATGGATAGATAGATGGATAGATAGATACTTTATTGATTCTAAGGGAAATTCAAGTATTCAGCAGCTTTGCATACAGCACAAGATGACAAAAAACAAACAGACCAAAACACAACACAACAGTGGGTTAGCAGCCAGGTTGACATTAAGGTTAGTACATATACTTCAAAAGACATTACCAGCTCTAGTCTGTTTAGTCACAGCAAAATACAGTTTAGTGTGGCAATATTAGTAGATAATATGTCCACAGATGGACATTGGACAGTACTGTGCATAAAGCTGATTAAATGTGACACAAATAAACCAGATGTGCCTAATGAATAGTATATTTTTATAGATTTCATTACTGTTTAATGCATGGGACAACCATGTAGGATTCAGAAGTCAGGGCTGGTTAGAAATACTTTATTCATCCCAGTGGGAAATTCACACTATTAATGTCTGACACTCTGAGGTGGAAATCTAACTCTAGGGAGTGTTTCATGTTAAAATTTCCAACTTGGAAATCGTTCAGTTCAATGGAAAACACTTTTACTCGTCTTGACTTTGACTCAGTTTGAGACTTGGGTCAAGACTCGATTTCAGACTTGATAAATGTCAACTTTGTCTGATTTAAAGATGTTATTAGTTGTGTTTTAATTTATTTAACCCTCAGTGATCTCTGTAGATCTACTTGCAGTCCAGACATACGGCATCAGACCTGAAGGGCTGGCCTGAACACGTGGCCCTACAGTTGCCCAGCATCAAGGCTGCAATCCTGGACTACAACCTACGAGACCACACCCTGTATTTAACAGATGACAGCACAACTTCACTCAGCAGCTTCAAACTGCAGGAGTCCAACCTAACCTCCCACAGTGAGCTGCTGAAGCTCCTGGGTGACACCATCACTGCCATGGCTCTGGACTGGGTGACGCTCAATATGTACTGGAGCAGCAACAAACAGCAGCGACTGCAGGTCTCGTCCTTCACAGATGCATGGACCACTGTTGTCATAAAAGACGGTATTGGTCGGATAGAGTCCATCGTGCTTCACCCTCAAAGTGGGCGCGTTTGTTTCACCAACCTGGTCCTGACCGGCACAGACACTGTGGTGACTGTGGAGTGTGCAGACATGGACGGTGCTGAGCGGAGCGTGGTGTGGAAGGATGGTGTGAGACCCACATCACTGGTCTTCTCCAGCAGCGGAGAGTCTATTTACTGGGCTGACACCAGTAAGTGGCTTTTGTCTGTAGTTCATTGTTTGTAGTTCATTTTATTGGTTCGCACATAGTCTTTATAAGTGTTTTAATCTGTTTGGTATTGGATTTCAGTTCAACATTATAAGCTGCAGATTGTTGTCAAAAATGTATTCAGTAATCTGAGTATTTTACAGTGATTCATCAAAATAATGTAATTACATTTTATTTAACAAATGTGGAAAAGGTACAAAGAAATTATGAATGTTATTGAGATCTGAAACCACCACATTTTGATAACTAATTGAATAACAAATTTGCTCTTATTAATTGGAACAGACTGTTATTAATTGTTTTTTCTAATTTAACAATGTAGCACTGTTACATGCAACTACTTCCCCCACACCTTTTTTTTTTTCTTCGGTGAATTTCAGTGTTTCAGGGGTTGGGCATGCGAAAAATCTTGTTTTATAGAGGTTAAAAAATGTAGGATGAGAAAATTCAGGATGTCATATGATATACAAAGCCATTTTTTCTTTAATATCCCACATTGCCAGCCCACATGGTCCAAATCAAGGGAGGAAATTAAGCTAATTTTACCTGCAGTTGTACACAACCTGGGCAAACACTCCTACCCTCTAGCCTTGGCCTTATTTCACCTTTGGCTCTGGTACATATTCACTGTCGCATTTGTCATTCTTTTTGAAAGATAATGTTGCTGACTTGACCAACTGAAGCTACCTCAGATTATAACACTGCTCCCACAGGCTTGTACTATAAGTACTCGGCATGATGGGTAATCCCTTCACCCACTTCTCTTCTCACCCTGATGCACCACTTACTCTGGAACAGGATCAATCTGGACTCAACAGACCACATGACCTTTTTTTTCACTGAAACACAGTCCAGTCTTTACACTCTATCAAATTGATGGTTGTTTCAGAAATGAGAAGCCAACTCATTGCACTTGTTATGGTTGTAGAACTCTTTTCCAATTAAACATATTAATCACAGCAGTAATTATGCAGTGGAACAATCTGAAACATTTGTTGAGTTAAATCCAGGTGGGGACTTTGTTGGCTAGACTATGTACAATATTTCTCATTAGATTATTTGGAATTTATTAATTTTAGTCTTAGATTTTTCTTCTATTTGACAAAATTAGTGAGTGCGTGATTGGAATTCTGCGGAGAAGGACTGATATCCTTTAACAGTTTGATTGTTCTTCAGGTTTGGGAACAATTGGCTCTATCCAGCTCAATGACCATAAATACAGTGAGTTGAAGGTTGGCGACGGTCTGGCCGCTGTGGCTCTAAGTGACTACCTGCTGCTCTGGATGACTGTTTCTGGTAATGGCTTTTATGATGTGTACTATACAAAAGAACATGTGTTGGGTTGGAAGCACCAGGAGCTGATGTTGTTCAGCAACACATAAAGGTCATGAATTTCTCACTGCACATATCTTCAAATAACCTCTTGAATTTTTAACGCAGCCGCATTGCGTTTTGTTTTCTTACAGATAAGACGAGGCTCTGGTACCGAGATGAGCATCAACAGAGCAAACTGTGGTTTGAGGTTGGCTCAGAAGTGATCAGCTTAAAGGCGTTCAGCAAGTCCAGCCAGACTGGTACATTTTGGAAATTCACTCATGGGTCAGATCATGAAAGAAGCTTTAGGGCCCATGTGATCGACTCCATGTTTGTCATCTCTTGTCTTTCTTTTGACAGGTTCAAACCAATGCTCACACAACAATGGGAACTGCCAGCACTTGTGCCTCGCCACCCCAGGAGGTCGCACATGCAGGTGTACCCATGACCACGTCCTTGTGAATGAAACGCTCTGTAGCCCAGACCAGCAGCACTGCCCGGCTGGAAGCAGGATGTGTCTGGATGGACTCTCATGCCAACCTGTTGGCAAGTTCTGTAATGGGCACGTAGACTGCACCGACCACTCCGATGAGAACTGTAAGTCTGTTTGGAGGTGGTATGGGGGGGGATTAAGGAGGATCTAACTGCAAAAATTGGTTGTTATAGTGTTTTAATTGGTGCATCATCACTTGAAAATAAAAATTGTCCTGTTTTTGGTATCTTAGAATGAGCTAGTAATATGTACAGAAGGAGCAGGTTGTCATTATTTATGGAGTCTACCATGATGCACTTGCATGTTTCTGTAACTCAGAACAGACTTCCGCTTCTTTTCAGTGGGTGCCATCCAGGGCTGGTGTGTATTACTATCACTTACTGCGTCTCTGTGGATCAGAGTTAATACTTCCTTAACTTCAAAAAAAAAAAAGGTCCTCGGCTGGTCAATGCAGATGACTATCCTCTGCTTGAGGTTTTTGTCAGTTAAAAGGACATTTTATTCTTGCCACTGTCACCAAGTGTTGTTCCTGGAGGACTCTACTGGGTGTCTGTGAATTGGCTTAAGAGTCTCGTTTAGACCAACTCTAAACGTAAAGTGTCATAAGATCAATTTTGTTATGATGTGGCATTATATAAATAAAATTTGACTGATTGACAGAACCTGATAGGTTAATTGGTTAATCTAAATTGCCCATAGCTGTGAATACGAGAGTGATTAGTTGTTTGTTTCTGTGTCAGCCCTGCAATGAACAGGTGGCTTGTCCAGGGTGTACCTGCCTTCACCCATAAGTAGCTGGGATAAGCATCCAGCAACCCTAGTGAGGAAAAAGTGGGTTCAGATGATGATGAATGAATGATTGACAGAACAGACAAAACAAACACTGGCCGTATTAAAGACCTTACAGTATGTGTTTTTTAGTGGCATCCATATTGAGTGAGAGGGAATTGATTTAGTTGGAATCTAAAACTTCACTGTTCCATTAAAACAACCTTTTTGTATCTGTATGGCTTTTGTAATCTCTTAGGTTTCAGTGTTGAGCAGAGGTCAGGTGATGCCCCTGGCCCCACTCAGCCCCAAAGCTCAGCTTCACCCCTTCCGTCTCTGCCGTCTGTGTCAGAAGAACCTGGTCTGACCACAACCCTGAATATCAGCATCCAGCTCACGGACCTCGACGTCAAAGAGTGCAGCGAGAGACGGTGCAGCGGCAGAGGACAATGTGTGGAGGTCGATGGGAAAACAGCATGTGTGTGTTCACTGCTGTACAGTGGAGACTCCTGTCAGGACCATCTCCTGAAGTCCATGAAGAGTCCTGTAGTCTACGGGGCAGCGGCCTGTGTATTATTGGTGGTTATTGCTGTGATAGCAGTGGTGTTAAAGAAGAAGAAAGGCAACTCAAGGTTATTCTGATGTCCTTTCTGTTAGAGCATATACTATGAATCTGATATGGTTTAACTCCATACAATGAACATATTAAGACTAATAATCAACAGCTATTTCATAATCTCAGTTAGCAACAGTAGCATTTTGTTCTAAACACAAATTACAGCTGAGGATAATGAGAATTAATTTGTCTGGTCATTAAGTGATTGGATGTAAATTATCCAAAATTTGAGATACTTCAGTCTGGAAATAAATGTATGTAAGACAACATAATGCAAAAACATGTAGTTATCACAAATGACTTGCAAGAGAAACTTTTGCAAAATGATATGAAGAAATGCAATGCAATTAATTAATGGCTTATAAGATATTCATTTTATCTCTGGAATGATATTTATCAGATAAAGTGAGTAAACACTAAAGGTCCATAACATACACTTATTCAAATGATTAATAAGATTAAGTCAGTTGACTCATTAAAACACTCCTCCTATATGACAGACAAACCATATCTAATTGCATTTTATTTCTGCAATTACGTATGTGTGAATCAATTTACCTACGTTAATTAGAAAAGTGCTGCATCAGTTCAGTATCATCCACTAGAGGATAACAAGCTCATCAATCTGTTCTTCATTGCAATTTATCCAGTAGGTGGTTAAATTTCCTTCTGTGGAACACAGTAGCAGATTAACCAACCAGCTTAAACTGATGTTCTGAGTAAAAACTGAGTTCTGTCAAATACTCCAATTTTAACAACATGGTGTCAAAACAAATTTTACGAGACTGAG
Source organism: Sphaeramia orbicularis (assembly GCF_902148855.1). Classification (NCBI taxonomy): domain Eukaryota; kingdom Metazoa; phylum Chordata; class Actinopteri; order Kurtiformes; family Apogonidae; genus Sphaeramia; species Sphaeramia orbicularis. Next base: position 38,700,437 of record NC_043965.1, on the reverse strand, counting down.
CCTCCACTGTATCTTGACATCTGATGATTTACTTACTGTAAGTGGCACCACTACATTTTTGTATTTCCTTCCTGCAGGAGAGCGAACCCAGAAAAAGAAACGAACATGACCAACCTGGAGAAAAAAGCCGAGTCCACCCCCAGTACACAAACTGCCCCAGCAGGCGCAGACAAACCAGAGGTGGACCTCCCAAACACACAAAGCACAGTTTGTCTAACTGTAATTTGAGGGATAACAGTCTGACTTTGACTTCTCTTTCAGGAAGTGGTATCTTCTGTGGACTGAAGCTGATTTACAGGCAAGCTGGGTTTTAAATAAACAGTTGGCATTTTCCACTTTATCAAGTGAAGTTATTGACCATCACTCAGATGTACTGCATATGGTGACAACAGAACTCATAGACAAAACAAAGTTTCTAATAGGGGTGTTTTTATTCAGCACTGGTCTTTTTTTTTTTTTTTTTTTTTAAACACAAAAAAATGTATATGAATGTAACTTTTGTGGTTGGGGTTACACAACAATGATAAACAAGATCTGCTCTTAATCACACAGGCTGATCCCAAATCTGAAATCCGAATTTCTCCTGCAAATCAGGATTTTGGACGAATATATGTTTAAAAAAAAAGTACAGCTTCCAATCTTGTGCCAATGGCTTTTATTGCATATACACAATCTGAGTTACATTAATCAAATGTACAAAACTTTTGGGTTTTTTAGTGGAACCCATATTGAAGGATTGAAGGAGAACTTGATTTGGTTGACATCTGAGACTTCTCTGTGCCTTTTTGAAACAGGCTTTTGTAATCTATTTCTATGCACAATCTGAAGATATGTGCTGAATTCATCACATGTACAATATTTATAGCTCTATTTGAGTCAGTTTTATTTGTATAGCATCAATCAAAACACATGATTATCTCAAGGCACTTCACAAATTCAGATCAAGACCTTAAAAACAGTATTTGGAGAAGAAACCCAACAGTTCCTAAAGGAGCAAATCCAAGGTGATAGTGGGGAGGAAGACCTTTTTACAGCAGAGCCGGGCCGTGGGTAAGCGACCATCTGCCTTGACCGGCTGGAGTTAGTGGACAGAGGAGAGAGAAAAGACCAGCATAAAGAAAGAACAACAAAGACACCAGATGGAACTGACAAATACTGACCAAGATGAGTCCAGAAGCAGAAACCTGCAGAGCCCAGCTTGGCTGAAATATTTCCAAACTTTGATCTTGTGGTTGTGACAGTTTCCAGCTGTAGAACCAACAATAATCACCATCATGTTTGGGTTGAAGCCTCTGGGTACCTGATTTCCATTTCATAAATATTTAGCATATTCATCACTTGCATCACCCAAACCTTGAGTGAGTGTGAATCCTGTGTGGTATTCTGCAGCTCATCTGTCCATATGACTTTAGCTGATCATGATATGGAGTTTTATGGTTGCATCACTTGCATAACTGAAAACCAATCGGTAAATTCTAAGGAACTAAACTCTGAGGGGAATACAAGATTACTGATGAGTTTTACAATCTGGGGTCCAGTGAAAATTCCAGCTTTCAGCGTTGCATCACTTTGGGCTGAACCGAATCTGTGTATCTGATTTAGGTAAAATGTGTTTTCTCCTGGAAGCAAAATCATCGTTGGCCAGTGTATTAGGTAAAGTCTCCAAACCAAGTAAGTTGTGAGTCAAAAATACAGATGTATACTGTCTCAAATGTGCAGAAAGTTTAAACATGATCAGAAACGTTGCTGAAACACAAGATCTGTTAAAGTGAATTTGTGGAATGATTTGGAGAAGGAGTAGAAAGAATGTATGAACTTTAATGACTTAAAAAAATGTAGAAAAACCTTTTGCTGAAGAGATGCAATATGGAACTGGTAAAACTATTATGTTGTATAAAAAGCATGAGTGAGATGGTCTTGTATAAATTATAAGGAAGGTTGTATATAATTATAAATCATAAATTATATATTTGCACACATCTAGTGGATTATGATGTATAGTTATATATAAGCATTTTATATATATATATATATATATAATTGTTTGTGTGTTGGGAATGAGTTGAATTTGGAATAGGACAGAATAAGCTTTTACTTCAGCCTAATCCATTTTAGCCCAGTGAAGAAATTATATAAATTTATGTGTTTGTTGTATTGTTCTACATGTTTGAAACAAAGATTGTATTCATTCATTCATTCATTCAAATCAACAGCTTTATAATTCAATGAATGAATTAATGTATCAGAGATGTGAATTAGTGCCCCATGCATATTTACAGAGACAAAACAATTTAGATTATTTGGTTCAATTTAGTTCATTTGTATGAATATTTTGGTCCTTTTTGGCAATTCTCTTGAATATTTTGTTCTTCTTGGTGATTTTGTCCATTTTGTTTATGATCAATTGTTCATTGTGTATATCTAAATAAATTCAATATCTTCAACATTCATTTATCTTATATTTTACAGAAAACAATGCTTTATGTGAATTCATTTTCAGTTTAATTTAAAAAAAAAAAAAAAAGTTGTTCAGCAGTTTGTGATTTATTTTTTTGAAGTTTGGGTCCTGAGGAGATGCCACTTGTCCCTTTTGGGTCTTGAGCTAAAAAAAAATGTAGGAACCACAACAAAGAAATATGTAGCACAAGTACAGGCCACAGACGAGAACAAACACAGTAGAAATTAATTTTTGCAGAGTAAGGCTGCCACTTTCCTGTCTGTCAAATTATGATGAGATGTGAAAAGGAGCGGTGGACTGTATTTAAAGTCTAAACCGGATTCTTCTATTGTGATTGCTACAACCACAAAACAGTTGTTTACTTTTCTTTTCAACAGGCATTTATGGGGGATTTATTCTCTTATTATCTCTAAGAATTTTTAGCACTCTATAATTTCAGTGTGTCTGACGCTTTAATGATTTAGGTTTAATTGTTAGTGAATGAATGACTGGTAGACTCTGCCCACACATCTCAACAGCCGTATATAAAGATGTTCCACTCGGAGACATCTATGAAGAAAGGAGCACTTACTGTGTTGTATTTGCATATTCAAGTCAGGCTGGTATGTCTATGGTGAGCAGAGAACAGGAGACTCAGAATTTCACAGTAAGTTTTAAACCATTTATGTTCTTCTGTATAATATTTCAAAAGATATTCAAAGATGTATGTATTTTTATTAGTTGAGATATCAAAATAATGTGTAACTATGGTTTAATTCTCTCAGCAAACACTCAAAACACAACAATGGCTCCTCTGAGGGTGATACTTTGTGCTTTTTTCATTGTGACTGGAGTAACGTCTAAACCGGTGAGTAGCTGCAATACTGAAATTCATTTACTGTCATTAGAAGCAGTGTTATGATAGTGAGATTCAGATTTGCAGATTTCAGTTCAGCCTGATGTTATCTACATGTGAAAAAAGAGGTAATATCCCCTTTTTGCATTTTCACAAATAGAATATAATAATAATAATAATAATAATAATAATAATAATAATAATAATAATAATAATAATAATATTGTTTTTACACATCACAAATGCCAGTCTGGGATAATCTAGTTCTGATTTGACTTCATGAAGTAATTAAAACCTGGTCAACAAGTGGAAATGCACATTAAATGTTCCTTTTTTGCATTTTATGAATAGAATAAAGGTTTCACAAATCAGAAATAGTGTTTTCAAGAGTCTCCAGCGTCTTTGGGATGATCTAGTCTACATTTGACTAGTCTTTCTTATATATACATATGCCTAAAAACAGTTAAATATGCATTTTTGGATTTTTTTAGACAGCTTTGACCTGTTTGGAACAATATAGTTAATATTTATCCTGTATAGGTTTTGTGATCTGAACTTGGTCTGATGTGGTCCAAATGTATTAAAAGCACTGAAATCTTTTGTTTTTGCATTTATAGAAACAGAATTAACATTTCACAAATGTGAAAGTGTGTTTCAGGCAGCATTAGGGCTTTAAATAAAATAGTGAAGTTGATTTTAAAATATTAAGAAGTAGAAAAACTAAGAAAAAGTTACTGTAAATGAAGTTTCCCTGGAAGCTGCAAATCAGATGTTCACCTCAGTGTTGTAACTGTGTGACATGTACTAAAATGAGAAACTGTCCATACAAAAACAGATCGATCTGAGTGCAGATGAGAACTCATCAAAGTGCTCAGAGTCCACTGAGGCCAATTCATCTGAGGAGGTTGTAGCTGAAGGCAACACATCTCAGGAAACTCTGCTGCATTCAGGGACAGATGTACCTAATGCTGTGGAGCCGACGGATCCCCCACTCCCCTCCCCTGATGCCACGGCCCTGCCAGATCCTGAGACCCTCCTACCAGATACTTCAGCCATGCCAGATCCTGGTCAGCTTCAACCTGATACTTCAGCCTGGCCAGATCTTGGAAACCCTCAAGCCACAAACACTACAGCATTACAACTGATGCCAGATGATCCTTCACACACTGTCCTGGGTGTGGATGTGTCTCAGGATATGCCCGAGTCCGATCCTGCTCATGACAAAGTAAATGCAGACACTGTACAGGTTCTACCAGATATGGACCTTAGTGGCACTCTAACAAACAAAGGTCAAGCCACCATCATCACCACATATCATGGATACCCCAAGGGTGCCACTCCACCCTTTCCTCCACACATCTCAACAATACCTCCAAATTTCTCTAGAACCCCTCCCGCAGGAATCCCCTTCACAACTAGTATTCCAGTTTGCTTCACTTTCCAGTTTAAAACCCCCGAGCCAGAACCACCAAGAGGAGACATGTGAATTTAAGACTTAACAGAATAAAACAGCACTATTGCACATTGTAGTTGTGCATATACTGGATGTAATGTTTTTTGGATATTATATAATGGCCTTTTTCTCATAGTGGGCGTTTTAACACTGCAGTAAAAACCTAGGTGTTCAATTAATTCAGTCTGTGTAAACTTAAGTGGGAACATTTGGGTTTTCTGCAGTAATGAGTCAAAACAGCTGCTGTAAAAAAGCTCCATTATGTCAAGTTCTGATACTCGATTTTCTCTTGAATTGTTTTTGCAGTGTTCAATACTGAAGTACTTATGACTCACTGTATTTTATTACAATTAAAATAATTAATACAGCATGTGCTATTGAAAATGTGTTGTATTCAATGAAAACACACACAACATACAATACAATGTTTAGTAAGTTATTTAATCTTTTTTACTATCAGTGTAAATTTAACCAAACAGCAGATATCGGGGTAAAAATCTTAGAATTACCAACGTTTGTTGCAGCTTAACAGAAATTTCTGTATTTTGTACCTGTGTAGCATTCCAGAAAAATTATAAATGTATGTATTTATTGTATTGTTCTGCATGTTCGAAACAAACATTTCATTCATTAATTTAATTCATGTCAACAGTTTCATAATTTACTGAATGAACTTACCAGTTTTGTGAATTGGTGTCCTATACACAGACAAAACAATTTAGACTTTTTTGTTCATTTTTGTCCATTTTAACATTTTGTTTAACATTTCTTTTCATTTTTAAAAAAATATTTTGTGCATTTTATTAATTTTGTTTAGTGTTGTTACTTTTCTTGATTTTGTTTTTTGATTTTGTCCATTTTGACAATGATCATTTGTTCATTTTGAATATCTAAATGAATTCAATAACTTCAACATTAATCTTATTCATTCTTCATATATTTTATTTTGGAGTACGCCAAACAATGCTATATATTACTTCATTTTCAGTAAAAAATAAAATTTTTAAAAAAAGACTGTTTAGCAGTTCGTGATTAATTTTTTGAAGTTTGAGTCCCGAGGAGACACCACTTGTCCCTTTTGGGTCTTGAGATGAAAAAAAAAAAAAAAAAGGAACCACAACAAAGAAATATGTAGTACAAGTACAGGTGACAGACAAGAACACAGAAGGAATTAATTTTTGCAGAGTAAGGCCGCTGCTTTCCTGTCAGTCAAAATATGATGTGCGACAAAATGTAAAAAGGAGCGGTGGGCTGTATTTAAAGTCTAAACTGGATTCTTCTATTGTGATGGCTACAACCACAAAACAGTTGTTTACTTTCCTTTTCAAGAGGCATTACTGGGGGACTTATTCTTATTACCTATTGTTAGCACTGTCAGCTACACAGAAATTTCTGTATTTTGTACCTGTGTGGCATTATGACTGTATGAAACAGAAACATTGAGCAGGTACATCATAATGCAAAGTGAATTGATGCGTTGTTACGACTGCATTACAAACATTACTGGTGTTAACATTTGGAACTGTTGTATCAGATTCTGAAGTTTGACTCGATTTAAGGAAAATAAAAGAACAATCATGTTTTCTGCTACTTTTTGCTTGTAATTCAAAGGCAACATGTAATTCGTATTCACTGTGCCTCACATCAAAACAAAAAAAAGATATAAAACATTACATAATGTTAATTTAATTTCTTATCATATTAGCATTTAACAGATCATTATAAAGATCGCGACCCACAGACTGACATATTCAGAAAAATACCCACTGGTGAGACAAACATATTTGGATTGTAAATGTACCAAAAATAGTCCACATAAGCTTTTAAACACAACTTTTAAACACAGACTCAGACATTACAACCTGTATAAGCCCTTATATTTCAATGCACAGTCCATGTTGCACGAATTTAACTTTTGACAACTGACCAAGTTTAGTTTCTAGTATTTGTTTGGGTCTGACATTCTGGGTTCTCTGGAGTGGTATGGAGTTACATTTTACTGTATAATTGGCATATGACAAAAAAAAGACACAAAAAAGTATCTTGTTGTGTGTTTGTGGAAGTACTTCTTAAATGTGACGTATGATACATATACCGCTGGAACGAAAACCAACCACAGCTGGTCTAATACCGTAACCTCAAAGCACCACCACTTCTTCACTTTAAATATTTTAACATCCTCTTGTTTTACACAGTGTTTCTCTGTGGTTACACTGTCACTTCACAGTTCAGACCTCAGATTGAATCACGCTACCATCTGGAAGCTGTCTGGGCTGAGTTTATATGTACTTCCCTCAACATTCTAAAATGTAAATGCACATATTAGCAGTGTAATCTAGAAATCCAGATCTACAGTTACACTTAATGCAATTTACTACAAGTAAGTCGACCAGCCAAATGCCTCAACAACCCTGCACGGTTGCTGGACGGTGCTAATGTGACGTGGGGGACTCAGGTGGGTCTTGCGGCTCTGGTTCCATGTCCGTCTCTGCTTCAGTCTCAGCGTCCACCTCAGTCTGCTGTGGTGGATTCTGCTGGATGAGTCCTCCATCCTGCGCTGTGTTATATGAGCCACAGCCACCGCATTTCATCCCCAACACATGGAATGGCACCGTACAATGGGCTTGGCAGTCATTACATATAATCTAGAGCCAATTAAAAACAAAATGAACTGATTACATTTAAAAATAATAACATGATAATCCATATTACAGCCATTAAAGGTCTAGTTTTATGAATATTATACTGGCTTGAATGCAATATCAACCTGAAACACACCTACCCATCTCTATCTTATCTATATGAAATATTTAAATAACTGTGGTCTTACTCTGACAGTTGCACCACGATATTCAGTAGGCATCGGTGATTGGGCAATCTCCTGGTCTATCTGTTCCCACTGGTCCTGCATGTTCCAGGCAGAATGCATACACAAAGGGCAGCGATACGCACTGCAACAAACATGGGGGAAAAAGTGTTTCATCAGTGGAGGAACACATATTTGGAACCATGCTTTAAAGGAGTTGTATTTTGCTTTTTTTAAAAATGGAATTATAGATTTTAAAACATTTCCCTGTGGTCTACATAAACTGCAAATGCTATGCTTGGGTCTGAATTCTTCATTAATTCAACTCCACAGGTCCACCTTCAACCCTATTTCTGACTAATGACATGAGACAGGTTGTTTTGAGCGCTGGCCCTTTAAATGCACATGAGCCACTTCATGCCCCACCCCCTCCAGGTTGTTGGTTGTGCTGCTCTGTCCAATTCAGCCAACAACTGAACATTTTAGGTAATCGGCTCAAAGTTTGGACATATTTTCAGTATGGACTACAACCGCTACTGCTGACAAACAAATACAGCATACTTGGAGAAATGAAAAAATAAAGTAAGTTCTGCACAACCTGTGAGCTCCCAAAGAATTTATTTCCATAAGTGATGTTTCATAAGTGAAGTCTGATGAAGGGCCTCAGCCCGAAACGTCACTTATGGAAATAAATTCTTTGGGAGCTCACAGGTTGTGCAGAACTTACTTTATTTTTTCATCCAATTTTTTTGGGATCCTGCACATCTTTCATTTTCTGGATGTGCGTGTCGATCACCTCTCTTCAGTACTTTGAGAAATGTTCATTGGAAGTCTTGACCTTATATGTGCAAATGTCATGATGTAACTAATTATAAAACGTAACAAATTAAGCAGGAATTAAAACAGGTTGTGGAAATCTACTTGATTTTTTCTGGAATGAATATAAAGATAGCTTTACAGCACCTGAAAGGTTCAAATTCAAACTTTTTGGACTATTAGGGTCCAAATACACAAATAAATGAACCAAAGACTAATAAAAATGGGTTTAGCAAAATATGACCCCTTTAAATGTCTACATCATCTAAATGAAAAAAGGAAAAGGTAATCTGAAAGAGCACTGCTGTTAACCATGTGAGCAAAAAGAAACACCTTTCTAGACGTACCCTGTTCTGATCATGTCATCAAAACAAGTCCTGCAGAAAAATGAGAGCAAATATGGGCATTACTGTTGCAGATTTTGATGTATAATAATTGCCACATATGAAAAAATAAAAACTCCTTTTAAATAACCTTTCTTACTGTATTGCATGCAGTATCTCAGTACTGACTTTTCTTCTCTAAATGTTGTTAAAAACATCCTAATTTGATTCTTACAATACAAACCATAGCTACATAATATGTGAGTATTTATGCAAATTTGAGCTTCTTTTCCCCCTTAAAATAGTAATAACATACATCTGAAAACCCACTTTGTCGATGTGGAAAATTGTGATGTGAACAAAATAAATTTTAACAAATTGTAAGATCAGTTTGCAACACAATGAACTATGAAAAACAGCCTGAAATCTGAAAATATTCCAAATGCTAATAAATAACATACATAATCTACTACATAATGTAATCTAAAAGTAATCTGTATTGGTGAGAACAATATTCTAGTATCTAGATGAAGTGAAACCTAGCTCATGTTCCAAGCCATTTACTAATGACAAATTATAGAGAAATGAGTCATACTTATGTAGAAGGTGACCACATGGAAGAACATGGGCTCCAATTCTGGAAGTATGGATATCCTGTGTTTGCAAAACAAATGTTAATAATACAGCCATCCCCTGCCATCACATCCTCCAATGGCTTATGTTGTTCATTACCTCCATGCACACTGGACAGTTCTGCCTTGAAACATTTTCAACACACTGCCAAATAAAAAAAGGAAGATAGAAGTCAGAATATTCATTTTCTTATAAGAATACATAATGTTTAGCTGATGTTTACACCTGACATTGGTGGAAGACAATATTTACCTTGTGGTTTCCTCGCAGGTCCTGGGCTAAACACAAATTGCACTTCTCACAGTGAAAATACTTTTCCCTGGGTCCGATCCTGTGGAGGTCAAAACCCAGTGTTACTGAGACATATGACAATAAATTTATTCATGATGAGTAACATGTGAATGCACGATAGATGACAACACTTGACTTTGTCCTATACTGAAATGAAGAAAATGTTCATCCATTTGGAAAGCTGAAATTTTCTATTCAACCTGTTACAACTTACACTTAGCTTAAATCAGATCTGTGAAGTGACATTATAACCACCAAGTCACCACAAAGAATGCACTTTTTAAATAAATGTTGTCCTTAAATGATCACAACACAATGCTTCTAGTGTTTTGTATACTTTTGTTGAAATTTCACTTGTGCCACAAGCCAACAGTGGTTGTTTCAACCACAGTCGGTCTCGTACTGTCCCACCTCTACAATCACAACTTCCGTACTTTAAATATATTAACAGCCTCTTGTTTTACAATGTGGCTCTGTGGTTATACTGTCAGTTCACAGTTCAGACCTTCCAGCTGGTCTGATTCTGCATAATCTGTTTTAGGTTTGTGGCTAAGTATTTCTACATATGCTACTGACTCTAACACTGTGATAAAATGCCATGCGAGTCTAGAGAACACCAGTTTCCCCACAGAAATAAGTTTCTAGCTATACTCTTTGTAAAGCATGTGGCTGTAACTATTTACATTATATTCCTTACCTGCATATCCCACATGGTTGACAGTGGTACTGCTTCTTATCTTTATCAAACAAGTGGCAAATATCACAGTAATACTCTCCAAACTGTACATTGCATTGCTGGCAGGTCTGCTGTGCCTAAAAAAGTGAGACAGCTATGATTACAAAGGTTATTTATTTATTTATTTTTAATCACCAATTGACTTAATTAGAAAAGTTTCAAAGCTGCTTCACATTACTGCAGTGCTGCACCTCTCCAGTGGATGGCCCCTGTACTGCTAGAACTTCACTCAATTTTCTTTTCTCAAAGTAGCCTTTTTTAAAAAATCATTTCTAGAACACTCCAATGTGGATGATTGTGCTGGATTCCTATGCACAGTTGTGATACGGAAACATTTGGCATTTTTATATTCTCATGGTGAGAAATGGGTTCTAGTCAGGGGAAATTTTCAAAGATGCTGCTGGAGTAGGTGTATTTTGTAAAATTCCCAGGTAGCGCATGCACTTTTCCTTGACAAGGAAAAATTAAACACAATGCAAATATCACATTATCACAATGCAGCTCCATAGTTAGGAAAGAACTCAAATTTACCCTTACAGTCAGAAACACATTGGCTATGATTAGCCCATGGCTTATACACATTTCCAGAGGTGAACACTTTCCTGTAATGTTATCACACTTTTGAATAAAACTAAACAAAGCCATCATTTTAAGGTCTGATTTCTTCTAATGTAGGCTGAGTGCAAGTTGACTGATTATGAAGCTTTCTCTTATGCTTGAATCCCTTTCATAGAGAAGCATAAATCTAGAAAGGTAAGAAAAAACCTTCACCTACACAGAAGATATGCCTCAAATATGACATATAAATATCACTTCTATATTTTCTTTCAAGCCTACTGTTATTAAAGCAGGAGCATCATGCCTTTTGTGGAAACAGCATAAATATCCTCTGGAGTCATACCATTCTTGAGCAGGTGCATGAAAATTCCAGTGTCAAATTATACTGAGTTTTACAAACATTACACATCAGCACTGTTTAAAGTAGTCTATTAGCAACAAAATGTAAGCATATGTGGAAACAAACTATACAATAAGTTAGCCATAAAGTTGAACTTAATGCATGTTTACTCCATCTGGCACTCTTATTTCCCAGTCAGTCTATGAACTTTTAAATCTATGTTTGTATCCAACAGGAAGCACAGGGCCAGCAGAATCAGGTGACATTTGTGCTGCTGCAGATGCTCTTTTCTCGCTTACCTGTTGAACTGTGTGACACTCATTGCATTGCACCTCTCTGACTTTGAACCGGTCCATTTGGTGGTTCTCCTCTGCATCATGGCACAGCCTGCATACATACAGTTTACCACAGCAAGGTGCCTGCAGAGCAAAGGGACGTGATTACATGAGGCATGGAGACATGGGTAGCACTGACAGCCTTCTAGAAAGGCAGGACTCACTTAACACATCGTCTCATAATATTTACAGTTCGCTGATGTAATCCAGCAAACAAAAGAAACACACATCGCTAAAAGAATCATCTGAAAATAACAGTCCTGGATTTAATCTGACTGTGAGTATTTTAGAAAGTAGCTAGCGGTGAGTGCTAACACAACCAGAAGCGGATGTCACAAAGTAAAATACAGCTGTATTCAAACACCAGCGTGTCTCCACCATACAGAGATAATATAAACGTAAATTCTATATTTAAAAAAAGTTGACTTACTTTCAATAAACAGCTACGCACATAATGTTCACAGCCAGCAGGTGAAGCCATTTTTATTACAGAAAAATACTCTTCGTTGGTTTTACTGGCGGTTTTCAAACTGTCCATACCGCCACCTACTGACCGGAGGCTGTCATAACATGCTTCCACAGAGAAGCTGCAGCCCTTCTGCAGAGGGGTTTGTGAGGTGGCCCTGGTGTCAAATTTTGTCCTGACAAAACTCTGATTAGCACGATTTTATATCAAGGATTACACTCAGCAGATGCTGTCACTTGCACGTGCGACTACAAAATCACACCAATAATAAGTCATTCTTTTTTGTTTTGAAACCCTTCAATAAATTATAGGTAATGACATAAAAAGAAAATGTAAACCTGTAGTCACAATAAATGACATACACTACCGGTCAAAAGTTTTAGAACACCCCAATTTTTCCAGTTTTGTATTGAAATTCAAGCAGTTCCAGTCCAATGAACAGCTTGAAATGGTACAAAGGTAAGCGGTGAACTGCCAGAGGTAAAAAAAAAAAAAAAAAAAAAAAAAAAAAAAAAAAAGGTAAGGTTAAACTAGACTGAAAAATAATGTACATTTCAGAATTATACAAAAAGGCGAACAAGAAATGGGTTAACAACTTAAAGCAGTTCTGCAGCAGTGGAGGTTGATCAAGCCTCGAAAGTTGGTGCTACCAATTCCTACAGGTGTCCCAACGTTTGTGAATTCCTTCCAACCCCCTCTGTCTGCATAAAAGTAGTGTTGGAACACACTTTGGTACCATACCGTTGTGAGCATTACTTGAACTGTACTGTACTGCAGAAAGTAGTGTGTTACTATAAAAAATGGAAAAGAGGAAAAGGCAATAAACGATAGAAGAGAGACAGACCATCATAACGCTTAAAAATGTAGGTCTTTCCTACACAGAAACTGCCAAGAAAGTCCAGATGTCAGTAAGTCCAGTTTCCTTCAACATCCAAAGGCACTCAGAAACAGGGGGAAATGCTGACAGGAAGAGATCTGGCAGACCCAAAGCCACAACAGAATCAGAAGATAAGTTTCTGAGAGTCAACAGCTGGAGTGATAGGAGACTCACAGGACAACAGCTTCAAGCACAGCTCAATAGTGGTTGTAGTAAGCAAGTCTCAGTTTCAACTGTGAACAGAAGACTTCCAGTTGCAGGTTTGTTCGGTCCATAACACCTTCTTCCAGTCTTCAGTAGTCCACTGGCGGTGTTTCATGGCCCAGAGAAGCCTCTTTTTCTTATTCTGAAGTCTCAGCAATGGGTTTCTTGCTGCAACTCGACCCATCAAACCTGCAACTGGAAGTCTTCTGTTCACAGTTGAAACTGAGACTTGCTTACTACAACCACAATTGAGCTGTGCTTGAAGCTGTTGTCCTGTGAGTCTCCTATCACTCCAGCTGTTGACTGTCATAAACTTGTCTTCTGGTTCTGTTGTGTCTTTAGGTCTGCCAGACCTCTTCCTGTCAGCATGCCCCCCAGTTTCTGAGTGCTTTGGATAGTGAAAGAAACTGGACTTACTGACACCTGGACTTTCTTGGCAGTTTCTCTGTAGGAAAGACCTACATTTTTAAGTGTTATGATGGTCTGTCTCTCTTCTATCGTTTATTGCCTTTCCCTCTTTTCCATTTTTATAGTAACACACTACTTTCTGCAGTACAATAATGCTCACAACGGTATGGTACCAAAGTGTGTTCCAACGCTACTTTTATGCAGACAGAGGGGGTTAGAAGGAATTCACAAACGTTCGGACACCTGTGGGAATTGGTAGCACCAACTTTCGAGGCTTGATCAACCTCCATTGCTGCAGAACTGCTTTAAGTTGTTAACCCATTTCTTGTTCGCCTTTTTGTATAATTCTGAAATGTACATTATTTTTCAGTCTAGTTTAACCTTACCATTTTTTTTTTTTTTACCTCTGGCAGTTCACTGCTTACCTTTGTACCATTTCAAGCTGTTCATTGGACTGGAACTGCTTGAATTTCAATATAAAAATGGAAAAATTGGGGTGTTCTAAAACTTTTGACCGGTAGTGTATATGAAATAATATTGCTTACTTAATGGAGCAAAATGTTTGGTTAACTGTCAGTATTACTAAAATTTTCCTGTGATAATAGTAAAATGATCAAGCATGGCTTTTCCAAGGGACAATACACATGATGAGGACAACTCTACCACAACCTCTGTTTGAGCCAGGAAAAACCCAGTCTTGGATATTAAACCTGTTTCATTAAAAAACTCAAAACTTTTTCTTTGGTTTCTATACATTTTAGTTACTTTTCTGTTTGCAAAGGTTGGTGAGTCTCCTTGTATTTACTACATAGTATTTTTGGATATTTTTCTTATGCTGCAGATACATGGTTGAATATGTGAACATGTGGATGAATGTGCCTTTTTGTTGTTTTGATTGTGCCACCACAAACACAAATAATAATGATGATTGGATTTTATTACTATACAGAAAATATATCATGATTTTATTTAACATGTGCACATGCAATTATGACAACCGCAAAGCAGATAAAATCTCTGAGGCCCCATCTGATGTTGAGTCACTGACCCCATTTTGGAATCATGGGACTAAATAATTACTGCCTTTTTGAGGTCAGTTCGGTCAGATGTTCTCCCCCTCCATCTAATAATGGATGAATATGCCCTCTTTGATTATTACTTGCTGGCTATTTTTTAATAGTCAATTGGCCTGGCAGTCAGGATAACCACAGCCCAACAAGCCAGCACAGAGCAAAAAGTACATTTACTGTACATGGGTCAATAAGGGACATGTTAATAATGCTGTGAGGTAGATTCAAATTTTGATGTAACAAATAATCAAAACTGACAAAATAAACAGTTATTTGGAAAAAAAAAGACAAAAAAAAAAAGTGTCTCAAATCCTTTTTTCCCATTTTACTCTGCAATAATCTGACAACTGAGCAATTATCAGGTGAAAATCTTAAGATTTCTAAGATAGACTAAGTCTCTGATCTTCTAAAATCCTAAAAATGCTTCTGTTCCACACTCAGTAAATAGATACTGAATGAACTAAAATTCCACTGTGCCTTTCCAGCTGTTTTTATGTGCATTTTCAGTTGGCACATAAAAACCTAAAAAACCCAGAAAACTGGAGGAGCTTGGTAAGTAAGATTTATGGTTTTAATCTTTGCCCTGAAGCTTTTACTTAAATACACATTCACAAAGTGTGAGACTTCTACTATTATACACCTACTCCTAATTTACATCAGACAACTCCCAATATTCACATAACTTAATTGGAGATTTAGTGGAGAGTAGAAATTCACAGAAATTAGCCTTTTCATTTGATGCATTTCTGAAAATTCAGCAATACATGTTGATGTAAACTCGATTTCAAATTGCTTTAACTCTTTTCTCTTTGATATGTGGCGCATGGTCTCAATAAAATGATTGTGCATCCTTTAACCCTTTCATGCACAGTGGTCACTCCAGTGGACAGTTCTTCTCCAGCTGTTCTCTTATATATTCATGGGTTTTGTTGTTTTAGTTTCATATCAGCCAACACAGTGGACGCTTATGCACCATCACATACACTGACATTGAAAACATTACTGTAACTTTGCTGTTCTTGATAAACCTGATCTAACATGTTTGAGTATAAATCAATTCCTTGTTATTGTGATTAGACTGTAATTAACAACAAATGTTGTTGTTGTTTTTTTTTTGGCATATTATGTCCATGAAGTGAGTAATGACTAGTATTACAGTACACTACAAACAATAAGTTAAGGATATTTCTTTTTTTCTTGTCATCTTTTGGTCGTTTTTGCCATTTGTTAGTAAACCTATGTCTAGTCATTAAAAAAAATGTTTCAATTTGATTTACACACAAAAAAAGTAAAAAGCGTTGTGCAAGAATCCCAACTGAAAAAAAAAAAAAAAAAAAAAAAAGCCCAAAAATTAAAATATCCATAACTTTTTGTTTGTAGTGTATGTTAAAATGTGAGAAAACACCAAATTAGCAGCATTTAAAGTTTTTATTTCATAGTTTTCACACAGTAGACCAGTAAATACATGTTTCTTTGCTTCAAAAACTAAACACATGGTGTCCAGCTGAGCGGACATTTTTGCAACTCCATGAAAAATAGCTTCATAAAAAAAAAAAATAAAAATAAAAAAAAATAATAATCACAGTTTTTTTAATGCCCAAAGAGGAATAAAGAAAAAAATCTTGACTAATGTTCTCATAATTCATGCATGAAAGGGTTAATATTATTGTGGAGATCCAGATTTATATACAGATTATGGAAGGGAGACTGATTGTTTGCATTTTAAAGGTGACTGATGCCATTATGTATTTACTTTATGTAACTCTTAATACAATAACCATCTCAGTATTATTTTTTAATTTATTTGGTTGATAACCACTTCCGTTTTCCTGTCCGTTACCGGCGCCGCTGGTGTAGTGGTATCATGCAAGATTCCCATTCTTGCGACCCGGGTTCGATTCCCGGGCGGCGCACGCGTTTTTGCTGCAACATAAATGAATCATTAAAACCTGGCAATGTAATAATGCAGCTCCGGAAGTACTTTACTATTGCAAAACCCCATTCGAAAACAGTCACCGTCAACTAATTTATGAAATATCACAGATTTATTGTTAGTCGGCGCCTTGCATGCTCTTCCAGATGTGTGCAGTGGTTTTTCCTCTTGCACAATTGAATACAAACAAAAATAGGCCTGAGCGGACATTATTTTTCTGCAGGAAGATAAAGCAACCAGACACTCGATGTTCTTGCAGTGTGTACCGTACAGATGTGGAGGCTCATCTTTGTGTGTGGGAGTCTGAACACTTGGTTTTGGCTTTCTTTCAGCGCGCAGGTTGACGCTGCTGACGCCGCTCCTCCTCCGCCATCTTCAACTTCCTATTGTTTGCATCAGACTGAGGCTGTCTGCGGTGTGAGTGAGAGCACATCGGACCACCGACTCAACAGTAAATAGGAGATTATAGCCTTTTCAGAACTCGGTCGCTCAAGTTCAGCACAAACCATTTTTATGTTTTTGGATTAAAGACCTCTCAGGACGCGACCACTAAACCTTGATGATGGAGGACGATCAACCCAGGACCTTGTGAGTATCAGTGGCTCTGTCTATGTCCTGGAACGGGAAGGCTGTGTACAACGGCGGGTCCGAAATGTTTCCACGTTGTTGTTTCATTTAAAACCCTTGAAACTTACACACAAATGGCCGTTTTTTTTTGTTTTTACACATTTTTAAAACATTGACAAACGTGACTATGTAGCACCTGGTAACATAAGCAGAATTTCGATTAAAAACGTAAAGTTGTGATCGTTACATCTGTATAAATAGACGGAACCGTGTTGGTCTAAAAATGAAACTGGACGGCTAGTAACATTAGCTATCGTTAGCTAGCATCCACGTCCCTTTCTTGTATTAAAACGTACACGTAGTTACATTGGATCACAGCATCGGTAGTAAGGACCGGCAGTCATATTCACTCTTCCATTAATCGTAAAAATTTGGTGTAATAGGATAAACAATCAAGAGCATCCAGACCATTTAGCTAGCATGAGGCCCGTTTCAACCGGCTAGCGGCATCCTTAGCTAGCTAGCTGGCAGACAAGCCACGTCAACGCTCGGGACGGGCCCGGGACAGCTGTAGTATGGGGGCACCGCACTCTAATTATTTGTGTAAAATTGACTTGATCTATGTCAGTATTTTGTCCGATATTACTGTTGATTTTATATCCATATAATGAATTGTTGTGGGTTAAAGCTAGCCCGGTTAACTAGCCTTTGTTTGCATGCTACTTCCTGTTTGACAAAGACTCAATTCCCCCATCTCTTTCCTTCTTTGCAGGTATGTGGGGAATCTGTCCAGGGATGTAACAGAGCCCCTCATTCTGCAGGTCTTCACACAGATAGGACCCTGCAAGAGCTGTAAAATGATAGTCGATGTGAGTGCAATTCTCACGGTATATATTACTTGAGTGTAGGAAGTGATACGGTTCTGAAGGTTTGTGGTCTTCATCTGCTGTTGTACTCCTCGGATTTCCCTCCCCAGGTCTATTATGGCTGACCTTTTCCCTTATTTTTGAAAATATTATTTAGTTACTTGGAAGTGACAAGGCAGCAGTATACTTGGTTGAGAATTAAATTTACAAAGGAATAATATAAAAAAAATAGGTGGAAAAATTCTCTCTAATTTACAAACTTGTTCCAGAGTTCTGCCACTTTCTGTCTTCTTTAAACATTTGACATTTTCTCATAAGAAGCAGTTCTGCTCATTCATCCACTCATTCTTTCAGTTGTAGAGTTTTAAAATATACCCAATTTAGCAAACTGAATTATTTTCAATGGTCACTCATTGAATGGTAGGTGTGGAATGCCCCCTGTCCCCAAGGAGAGGACATGAAGATAGTGTGGAACCCGAATATTTACTTAAGTAATGGAGAACTTTCTGCCCAAATGGGTAAACATATGAACATATCTCTGATGTGTGTATTAAGTTTCAAACTTCATTTTTTTCCCTTGTAAAACATTAATCATGTCCATAAATATCTATAGAAAATTCTGCATTTAATACATTCCCCCCCCTTCCTTAAATGTTTAAAATGTGCACATTAATATTACAAGCAAGACCTCCTTGCAAGATCTATCTCTAACTAGATTATAGAACGCTGAATTTATGAGCTGAATGTAGTAACTACATCAGTCCATCTTTAAGGCTAGCTTTAAGACGACAGTCATTCCTAATGTCGTTTCTCTGTTGTAACGGTTTCCAAGAATTTGCTGCCTTTTAGTTTGACCCATTAGCTTTGATATAAATGTTTACAGAATAGCAACTGTGTTAATTCAGTTTGAGGTCTAACACTTTAGGAGTCTTTCCTCACCTTCAGTATTAAAATTGTCACCTATGCTGATAACTTAATATCAGTCTTATTTTCCCATTGACAGACGGCTGGAAATGATCCATACTGCTTTGTGGAGTTCTATGATCACAGGCATGCTGCTGCCTCATTGGCAGCTATGAATGGAAGGAAAATAATGGGTAAGGTAAGCTATCGTATCTACAGGGTGAGTGGGGATGGGTGGGATTTGGGTGTGGGAGTTTAAGGTTCACAGAATAAGATCCACACATGCTTGTGTACTTAAGTTTATGTTGGAGTTTCTTTTGTGCTTAGAGTTAATAGTTTAGTTGACATTGGCAGTAATGTAGGCAACAGAGACTGTTGTTACTGTTTTTGATAGCTTTCCACCCCAGACAAATATGATAACAGGCATAATACGCTGGTTTCTATGTTGATGGCTGTTGTCAGCATATAGTTCTTTTTTTAAAACACATAGCTTGGCCCCTAAGTACCTCAGTGCCTCTCTTCTGCTCCTCTACAGTTGCAGCAGTTAACAACACCAGCTATAATTGGAATACAAATGTGGTCCGCTAATATAAAAAAAAACAACCAAATCACAGTACAACTCAGATTCTGACATAATCTTGACATAAGCACTCAAGCACACAAATCTTCTAAATTGAACCTTTAAAGGATGTACACTGTGTTAGAGAAGAAATAAGTAGGCTGTGGGTCTATACGATGCCCACAATCTCATATAGTGAGTAATAAAGCGTATCACAACATAGCACATTTTCTGTAATCTGCTTCAGCTTTCCACACACACTTTCCTCCTTGTTTGTTTGTACGGCCTTCATACAAATATCTTGCCAGTGTCCACGCTGTGTGGAAGAAGACAAAGTATAATTCAGATAATAAAAAATATTGCTTTAGCCACTGTGATAAGCACCTAGTGTGGAACAGTCATTTTTCTATTGTCACACAGCATATATTGTCATGTTTCACAGTCTTAGAGGCCACGTTGCACTTCACCTGATTTACAAGGAAAGAATTGGAGAACTGGAGCTGAAGTTCAAACCAGTCTCAAACACTTAAAACTGTTGCTGTTACTTGATATTGTCTATTTTTAAAATGGCCCCTAGGCCCCTTAGGTCATTGAATATGAAATATAGTAGTAAACGGACAGCTGAACTGACCAATTTTGTGAAATATTAGGAGTTGAAAATTTTGCAGGAGCTGGTTAAACTTATATTTTCAGTTTCAGTGGATCTCACTGGTAACTTCTTAATGTTCAATTGTTAAAAGTCTCCAGGGCTCTGTTGAAATTATTAAAGTGATATTGGTTAATCTTGATGCTTGGTTTCTTTGAGCTGACTACTAAGGGATGATAGCATTAACTTTAATAGATAACCGTAATACTGAGGTTTTATTGACTCTATTCAGTAAGACTGGAGTGACTCATTCTAAATGAGATCATTGTAGTGCCTTTATTTTCTTTCTTAGAGACGTTCACAAAGTCACTCCTGTGATTGTCTCACATTTCTGGGTCTTTTCCTGGCCGTTTTACTACCTTTATGATAAATATATAATGACATTAGCTTTCAGCTCATTAGAATGATTTGTTTATTTTAAAATTCTACTCTAGTCTCATCTAACAGTATCTCACATTCTTACTACCCTATATTATTGTCCATTAAGGTAATTTAGGTCAGAAATCTAGATTAGAAACCTAGGCACATGAAGTGGAAATCCTAAGGTGTTGATGTAAATGATGTAAACATACCCCACCTGGCCTGTTTTTTCTGTGCCCCTTTCTGCAGGAGGTCAAAGTCAACTGGGCCACGACACCAACCAGCCAGAAAAAAGACACAAGTAGTAAGTACAAGTGCCTCTTGTTACAACATGCTGTCCTTTTCTCTGAAAACAAAAATATGTTAGAACCTTGAATACTAACAGGAAAAGTGTTTCTCCATTACTTGTATGCTGAGATAAGTTTGTACAGCTTCAATCATTTCGCACAAAAGATTGTTTTCTTGACTTGTCTGGAATGTTGTTTTGCAAACATGACGCACCTTTGGATTTTATCTGTTATTAGACAATTCAGGCACACAGACAAAGTGATGAAAGTTAAATAATCTGCATTATTTATTGTAAGACACATGATTTTTTTCCTTTCCCTGCCATAGATCACTTTCACGTCTTTGTTGGAGATCTCAGCCCAGAAATAACTACAGAAGACGTCAAAGCTGCCTTTGGACCTTTTGGCAGGATATCGTAAGTTGGAAGCTAATATTTACTGAGTTATAATATAAATTACAGAATGACTGAAGAATATGAAACTGCAGAGAACACTCGAAGCAATATTGGTCTTTGCCTTGTTCTAATGAAATGGAGAGAGAACTGACTCTTATAAAGGGACTGGACTACGAGAACTTGGATAATACAAAGCAAAATCAAAACTAAAGAGTTTTTCTGTTTGTTTTCTTTGTCCGCAGAGATGCTCGAGTTGTGAAGGATATGGCTACAGGGAAGTCTAAAGGATATGGCTTTGTGTCTTTCTTTAATAAATGGGTAAGCAGACTTACCAGTTTATTGTTTGTAGTGTCATTTGTCATTCATAAATTTTTTTTTTGTTATTGGTAGGATTATAACAATATGATGCAGAAATAAAAGTAATGGTATAAAGCACAAACCCATGCTGTTTTTTGGGTATTTAATTTTTTAAAATGTATTTAGACTGATGGGATGATGTGATTCTTTTTGTGTTCCAGGATGCGGAGAATGCCATTCAGCAGATGGGCGGTCAGTGGTTAGGAGGCAGACAGATCCGAACTAACTGGGCCACAAGAAAGCCCCCGGCCCCAAAGACCACCTATGAAAGTACGTAGTGAAAACTGTACACTGCGCTGGCCTTCTCAAGGTATTTGGTTTGTGTCATAACAGTGAATGTCTTTCTTTTCCAGACAACTCCAAACATCTGTCTTTTGATGAAGTAGTCAACCAGTCCAGCCCCAGTAACTGCACTGTGTATTGTGGTGGAGTCAGCACAGGACTTACAGGTCAGCAATAAATATTATTATTATTATTAGTAGTAGTAGTCGTAGTAGTAGTATTGCACATACTTCCATCAATGGCCCATAGTCATGTAATGTCAGAAAATGCTCAGTCTTGCAGAGTTACAAAGGGGTAAAAAATTCCAGGATTTACTTAAAATGTCATGTCGATATGTCAAAGTAAGCTTTATTTGTCAGTTTTGCGATATGCACAGCACATACAGAAAACTGAAATTACAAAACTCTAAGGCCCACAGTGTAACAAGGAACATAGAAAAATCTAAAAAAATAGATTTTACCTATAAACATACAATGTGATTGCAAACAGCAGGGGTTGGAGAGAATAAATAAAACAATAAAGTGGCATCAGTAAAGTGAATGATGAATCACTTTTCTGAACAAGATTATCAACTTAAATTATTAACTGGAGTGTATTTTATTAAAGGGCTGGTTTTAGTTTTGTTTTTGGGATTGCTTGATATGTTTGACTATAGTCAGACTACTATCTGATATATCAGTATAAGTGTATGGTTATGTGGGATAAATTTGCAGCTGCTCCTTACGGTCAGACATTCTGATAGAGAAGTGAAGTAGTTGTTTTGTGTAAACCACCAGACTTTTTTCATATCAGAAAATTTTACCTCAAAGTACACGGTTAACTAGTGACGTGATTAGTTTGGTTTGTGTTATTGTGTAATTTCAGAGTTTTAAAAGACTAATTTAGATCCAAACTAATGTGATGTATCAAAACATTTGATTGAGACAATAACATTATCCAGCTGTCACCATATAGCAACCCTGTTTTGTGCTGTCACTGTGGCAAAGTATGTATAACACCAGTGCTGGATATGTTTAATGTTCTTACGACATGGGTCAAATTCATTTTGAGACTGTGGTGAGACAAATTATACTATGGTGTGCCGCCAAAGTCTGGATATGTAACAGGAAACCAATAGATTGTAATACACAGACTCTGTGTAAGTTCCTCTTGCACTTTCACTTAAAGCAATGTACCTAATCCTATAACATCACTGAATAGGAGGCTGGTGTTATTTTACCTCTTAATCGTAATGCTGTCATACTTGTGAATCAAAACTAAGTCATAGTAAATGCCCTCTTTTTCTGGGGCTCAATCACATAGCCAAGGCCTGATACAGCTTTAGTTCCTACCCCATAAATGATCTCATATGTCTTCCAAAAACTGTTAAAAAGGCCTTAAATGCCCCCGAATTACACTGGACGATCTATACGGCGTTCTTTGTGGCATCAGTCGTAACTGTAGGGTGTCGTCGTACCATGCTTCTTAGGCTGCAGCGACTGTTTTTGGCATTTTCAGCCTCATTACCAAATCATCTGATGATCCGTTTGTCTTCGACTTTCAGAGCAACTGATGAGACAGACCTTCTCCGCCTTTGGACCAATCATGGAAATCAGAGTTTTCCCAGACAAAGGCTATTCGTTTGTGAGGTATGCTGAAAGATCACACATACTGTTTTTCCCTTTTTCATTTTCCCCGGGTTTCTTTTCTAGTCCTCAGAGTTTAAATGTTTGTGTCAGTAAAAGAATAATGGATCTGTACTGATGAGTTACCCCATGACATGATTATCCTTGTACATTTTTCTATAGAATGAATCTGGTTATGTAAATGAAATGTGATTCAGCATTTCCTTGCTCTCTCTCTCTGCCTTTGTCCAGGTTTAATTCCCATGAGTCAGCAGCCCAAGCCATTGTGTCAGTGAATGGTTCTTCAATAGAGGGCCACATAGTCAAATGCTACTGGGGTAAAGAGACCCCAGATATGATGAACACGATGCAACAGATGCCTATGCCCCAGGTGAGGATGTCGCATGCAGTGTAGACAATTGCCATAAACAGGTCTGAATTAAATTAATAGAATTAAATTCAGAATTAAAACAATTTTATAGATTAGAAATATTTATCATTAATACTAAAAAGGATTGGTTAATTCCTAGGAAGGTGTAAGGCCTCCTCTGATTTGTTTGGTTTTTTAATGCAATTTTGTGACATTTTCTGCAGCTCAGTGAGAAATTTACAGATTTGCCTTTTTACACAAGTCTTGATAATTAACTGTCAAGCACTGAACAATGTTTACTGTGAGTTTACAAACAACTTTACATTTCAGATCAAGTAGGTTGATGAAGGAATCAGAGGGTGTTGGATCAGTTTACCACCCATAACATTAGAGGTCACTCTAAACATTCATATGAGACCCTAGACTTGTGTTTTTATTCCACTGTCACTTCCATTAAAGTAAAACACTGGACCCACAAATGATTATCTCATTAAAACAAAATGTCTGCCCACAGTACAACTTGCATACATATCTTATACTACTGTCCTGAGCTAAACATATACGAAACAGTACTCAAAATAAAAAAGAACATGTCTGAGAAGGGATGTAAACACTGCAAATCCAGTAAAATAATGCTAAGTAACATCCTTTGGACAACAGCAGTCTTCATGATGTTAAAACCACTTAAACATTAAAAGTTGTTGTCATTTGTATCAAAGTTTCACTTACATGGTTATCGTAATGTTCACACTAGTACATTTCGACTGTTCTGTTTTCTTTTATGTGTTTTCAATAGATACAATTGTTTTGATGTGTGTGAAAATTTTCATACATAAAAAGCTTGATGATATATCTACTACATATTTCAGGACTTGCATGCACTTAATTAATAATGCTGTCTGACTTGTGTAATGTGTCTGGTCTAGTCTTTCACTCAGTGTGTCGAAAACTTTGAGTCATGTTGTTCTACTTTTCTCTTTTGTGATCTACAGCAGAACAAGATGGGCTTCGCCGCAGCCCAGCCCTATGGCCAGTGGGGCCAATGGTACGGCAACGGGCCTCAGATCAGCCAGTACGTCCCAAATGGGTGGCAGGTCCCCACCTATGGCGTTTATAGCCAGGCTTGGAACCAGCAGGGCTTCAAGTAAGTAGCACGGTGTGCACAGGGCTTCCATTCACCGCCCCCTTCTACTCCAGCACCACCAGAGTCCCCCTTCAAGACCGGGGCAGCAAGAGCCACCTCTGGCAACAGGAGGGAGTCATGACCTCCCCCACTCAAACTCACCATGCTCATCTTCAGAAGATTGAAAAAAAGCTCACACAGAACACAATCTGAACTTTTATTGTAGATCCTGGCTCAGCGCTCACCGTGCACATCCCAATAACCGAAGGGTTTTATTTTAAATGGTCTTTCTTGTTCTGTCACTTGAATTACAGCACATAGTTCAAAACAAACCAAAAACTGTTACAAAACTGTCTCAAAGAGTATTTTATTTGAAATGGGGTGAAAGAAAATTGAACAAATGAATGTTTAAGATTCAAAACCAATTTCTGTTGAATATTGAAGAATGCATGTCCCTATTGAATAACTCAGTCTGAGGACTGTGTTCTTGGAGGCTGTTTTGTATCTAATGTCCACTTTTTACATTGTTTTCCTTTTGATTTCATTGATCTCTTTTTGCAAGTGCAGTGTCTTTAGGACACATTTAATTTTGTGACATCAGGCTTTTTTTTTTTTTTTTTGTGTCATTCGCCTATGTCCATGCAAGGAAAACTAAGGAAGGGCCAGGCTGTATGTCGGTAGTCTAAAATTCAGCTGTATAAACAGGCTTTGTGTAAAGGTGTGAGATAACTGAAAATGGGGATAGTGTGTGTGATCAAATGTACAGTAAATGCACAACACCTAAACTAGACACAAAGCCTCTCTTGACTTGAAATTTGATCATGTATAAGCTGTCAAACTCCACACTGAACATAGATTTTTTTTGTTTTATTTCATCAAAGATAAAATAAAACAAAATGTGAACTAGGTGAGAACTTACTTTATATTTTTGTGGCCAAATGTAGAAACGTTACCCGGATTCTCCACACTGTTGTGTTGAAGGCAGTGTGGTTGATCTGTCTGCAGGCTGGTTACAGCTGTTTTATCTGCAGTATAGGGGGGAGTAGAGCAGAATATTTAGCTTGCTGCGCTTAGCCTGTATGCTCTTTGTCTGCTTGTCCACCCATATTTAATCAAATGACCCTTACCTTTAGCCCCTCCCAAGTGCCCTCCACTTTCTGTTTACCCCCCCCCCTTTTTTTTTTTTTTTTTGCTAGCTTGATTTTTGCCCAGCCTGCCTTACCTTCACACCCTCTGATAACTCTGTTTGCCTTCTTGTTCTCATTCTAGCCTGTCCAGATTCTAGTAGCTCTAATATAAACCGTCCCTTTGCTCCCTTTCGCCTTGTCTCTTCTAACCTGCTGGCATTTTGTCTTTCTGTCTCTCTCTCTCTCTTTACCTCGTTTTTTGCAGTCACTTACCGGCCAGTGCTGGGTGGACTGGCATGAGCGCCATCAGTAACGGTGGGGTTATGGAGCCTACACAGGGATTGAATGGGAGTATGCTAGCCAACCAGCCTGGTATGGGAGCCGCAGGATACCCCACACACTGATAAGGGGGCAGGGTGGGCGATTTGTCAACCTTCAGCCTCTTACTGGCTGTACGGTATAACACCGTATAACACCGCCTCCATTTGTGGCAGGACTAAGACTTTTACTGGGATGTGAAACCTGATGGGAAGGTTGACGTCGGTAGGAGATGTAAATGGGATTTCATGGGGGGGTTGAGGTAACAGGAGCCAGGGAGGAGCGATTTGACCCACACAGGTATTTACACCTTTTGTGGTTGGCAAGACTGGCCATGAACCAGGGCTCTTACCATTTTTAAGTTAACTGTAAATGAGTATAAAACTGTAAAGGAGAAACTTTTGGATTTTTTTCCCCCGGGTTTTACAACTTGCTTCCATTTTCACATCTTTTTGTCTCAGACACCGAGAGGTTTGTCTTTTTTTTTTTTTTTTTTTAAAGGAAGTGTTTAAGTCTGAGTCGTGCTAAGTTATGAACCTTAGTTCTTATTGAGGAATGGAAATCAGTTCATAATTTCTTCTCATTTTCTCTTGGATTAAAATCAATTGCAGGGATTGTTGCCACTGCTGTTTCTCTGTAAGGGCAGATAAATATTGCACAGTTTTTCCTCTCTTGTACTTGGACAAATTTGACTACCAAGAGTGTTTCCTTTTTGCATTCCATTTCTCCTTCATATCTTTTGGACAGCCTCAAATCTTTTTTGCCACATGTAAATAACCATTCATTCATTTGAAACGATGTAAGTAAAATGCTACTGTTAACTGTGGGTGCTTGCTTTCTTTTTTGTTTTGATAACTCAACAGTTAACTCCAACATTGTACGTAGCAGAGTGGCACTATCCAATGTGACACTGGCACAGTGCAACACACACGATTCTTCCATGCAGGGATAAGACAGCATTGCCATGCAGTGCATACTTAAAATTTAACACAATTCAGATGTTAAAGGGCGAACTTGTTTGACACTTGTGATGTTTTTTAAATATCTATTGAAACGCCAGTATTTTATATCAGAAATCTGAGTGGATTCAACCTTTACACTTGCTCTTTTTGCCAGAGAAATGGGGAGGCCTACATTGTAACTGTTGCCTTATAGAGCTGGTTTCTTTTAGCTGACAAGATACTCTTTTTAATTAGGCAGTGCCTACAGACATTTTCAGACCCTTTTGTTTAGAAAGGTGTTAGCCCTGAGAACTGATGACTCTGCTACTGTAATCAATGTTTTCTTGCTTTGTCCAATTAAAATGCTAATGCACATAAACAATGTGATAGTTTTCCTTTTTCTCTTTGGTTTTGCACTTAAAAATGGTACCAACTTAATCTTCAGATAAATACATGAATGTGCTTTTCCAAACTGCTGCTGTGAGATTATCACGCATGATGTTTTTACTTACAAGGAACATCCTGAAGGTTCAGAGAAATTAAATGTATCCCTTTGTGGCATTCTGCAGCCTCACGGCATTCTTCAAGTATTTTTGTTTTACTTCTTGCAGTTTTGTTGCAATGATTCAGGATTATTATCCACCTGCCAAATGTGAGGAATTTAGGAACAGAATACCTCTGTTCTGCTTAAACCAGGGATGTAGAGTGACTTTACTGCAACAAAAGTGTAAAATAATCTTAAATACAGTAAATGACTATTACAGTTAACATTTTCTGGGGTCTTTGGAGAGCTCAGGAATAGATTAGTCCTTCCACAATAACTTTCTTTAAAAGGTAATTAATGCCATTTTAAAACATTAATTGCAAGAAATTTACAGTTAAGTTGTGTATTGTGTGAAGTGAAAACATGCAAAACATTATAACTTACACCCTTAGTACAATCCACTTGAACACTGAAAATCACATTCACCATCCTGTTATTGTGGTATTTGGTTTTCAGTAAATTAATGTCAATATTATTTGTGTTGTATGTATGTGAATTAATTGGGGACACAGAATCCAAATACACAGGTATTTATTAAAAGCTTTAGTGAAAATAGGAGCAGAAAATGAAGATGAGAGGCGGTTGAAGTCATGTGAACTTGGAATGACAGATCAATGAAGGTACCTGTTAATCACAACAAAAAGTAAACCTTTAGCAGGATGAGTTACAGAGGGTTCCCTTAGTCATGGAAAATCTGGGAAAGTCATCTACTCCAGCTTTTACGGATACCCTTTCTGAATGAAATAATTAAGAATGAGCAATTTCAATAGAAATTTCAACAATAGAATCACCTAAACAGAATGTAAGATGAACTAGACATAATTTCCAAATATTAAAAGTAAGGATATACATCCTGCTGAAAATAGAAGGATTATGGTACTTTTTACTATTATTGCTGTAAATGACTGAATCCACATTTTATGTTTAGGACCTTAAAGGATTTCCATCATTGTCACTATTTTCACCCCAGATGAGTTTGTATCCCTGAATTTTGTCTGTTGTGAAATTCACAAAACACAAGCAAACCTTTCAAAGCCTTTTTATAAATATTAAAATAAATTTAAAATTCTAGAAAGAAAAAGGTTGTAGTTTCATGCAATAATTAAAGTCCACTTATATATATGTATGTATGTGGTCATGGAAATTATATTATCTCTTAACCCATCAATACCCAAACAGCTACTGGTGACCAAAACCATCTCCTGATCTAAAATATTTAATAACTTCCAAACCATTAATCCTATCAATACATGTAAATCATTGGTGTAAAATGCAGTTTGTCATCTTTTCATGGTCATCAGATAAGACCCGTTTGGACATTCAGAGGCTGCGTAGTTACCATGGAAACTCCGTCACCTTCTACAGCATTGATTCACCAGTAAAACCCATGGAGTTGGATCAATGACAGTAGATGGACACACTGGGTTTATGTTCAGTTAATGATAGATTTAACCGAAAAGTAACTTTTTCTTCACTTTTCTCTTTTTCTGATATAATAACCCTTAATTTTAATCTGAGTTTCTATGATCATCTACACGATCGGTGAACTAAATATAGAAAAATACATGATTTTCACTGAAAGAACACAAAATACAGAGGATAATATAGTAATGAATGGGGAAAACTAATTTAAGAAAGGTGAAATCTAGAGAAAAATTCATTTGAGAACTGCCGCAAAAGTAACACTGGGTCTTCATGGGTTAAAAACTTGTAGAAAAATCATTAAAGTTTGTCAGTCAAAATGTGTGGTAACTATACATGAACCTGCTCCCACAACAAAAGCCTCCTTAAAAATGGAATGCACCTTATAATGTAGCTGTCACTTCTGTTACAAACACACCAGGAGTTAGTCATTGGCTGTTCTCTGTGCGGTGGTTTTTTCTATGTAACCGGTTAAACGTTTTTCCTTTTCATTTCTTGCTCCACAGTGTTCTTAAACAGACAAACCAGTGTCCCTTTGTTAGTCTTAGAAACAAAGGTGTTGTTCTTTGTTAGCTTTGGGGATGGGCGGCTAACTTTGTTGCCTTAAAAATGAATCATTACCTATTTTTGTTCAACTTGGATAAAACAAACAATGAGTAAAATTCCACCAGTGGGAAATATCTGTGAAACCGGTCTGTGCTGTCCAGGGTATTGTCTGGTCCTCTTATCAACAGGTATCAGGGTTTTGTTTGGGTTTCTGGAGGCTGC
This sequence comes from Sphaeramia orbicularis, assembly GCF_902148855.1. Lineage (NCBI taxonomy): Eukaryota > Metazoa > Chordata > Actinopteri > Kurtiformes > Apogonidae > Sphaeramia > Sphaeramia orbicularis. The sequence continues at coordinate 38,670,456 of NC_043965.1, read as the reverse complement.
AGATATAATCAGGATCATGGGGTTAATATTACATGATTGAAAACGTTACATCTAACTTGTTATTGTGATTTTTTTTTTTTTTTATTAAAGCAAGGCTGTGTTGAGCAGTTAGACACAATGTTTACAAATGGAGATGATTTAATACAGTGGTTACTCTCCCTAGAAGACGATTCCAAGGGCATAATGCCGAACACTCAGTGAGGTTAAAAAAAAAAAAAAAAAAAACACTAGAGAAACATGTCTATGTAAGTTCTAATTTGCCCATGCAGGTCATCGTTCTTTCCTTAAAACATCCTCCACAGACCACTCCTCCTATAGGTTTATACGTCCACTCTCCCCCACCAGCAGTTAGAACTGAAAAAGTTTCTTGGATGAGGGATGAAAGGTTTTCAAAAGAGCAAAACTAGTCCAGTTGAACCTAGAAAAACCACCAAGAAGCTAGAAAAACAGATAAAAGCTTTAATAAGGAATCATTGGAACAGGTTAAAGGTGGGGTAGGAGATGTTTTCCTGGAGCATTTTTTTTTTTTTTACTATATTGCTTAAAATCCCCTTCACACCCTGATTACAACCAATTAATTAAATGATCTAACACAAAAATAAAAAAATTGAGTCACCTGTGGAACAGACAGAACTGAAAAAACACCATCCAATCACTTTAACCGGCCCATTGAAATGATTGAATGGTGATATGTCTATCAAACTCAACTGCCATTTGTCCCTCCCCCCTCTGCGCGTACCCGTCTTTGTGCATGAATCGTGCGCTCTGAGAGGTTCGGAGCACTTGTGCATGAAACAAAGCCAGAGCCAGAGCTTGGCTATATTAGCTATAATAGGATGGAAAGTTCAGGGCCGGAGCAAGAGCTGGGGCTGGGGCCGGGCAAACTGATGCTGTTTAGCGCTCCTGAACCCTCGGGAACATACACTGTGCCAGTACTCTGGAGGCGTGGCTTCGAGGGATGTCTGAAGAAAGGGGTTTGGTCTTTTGAACTGTGTATTTTCTATTAATAGAAGAGAATACAATACAATACAAAAAAATACAATAGATCTTTATTCTCACTGTTACAGGAACAATAAAAATCAATTTAGCAGCTCTGTTTCTGTTTAGCAGCTAACACTTAAAGTGCAAAAAGACTGTATAAAAATATCCCACAAAACACTGAAAAATAACGAACATTATGAAAAGCTATCGCTATACTACAGATAAGAAATATGCACAACATATAAGGATAAATACAGGTAATAAAGGATATATATATATATATATATATATATATATATATATAAGGTAAAATTAAAAACAAGGTGCGTGTTTTGTGATTATTGTGCTGAGGTACGGTGAGTATTCCACTGTCCATTAGACTGGGGGTGGTGATTGTTCAGCCTCTCACCACTCGCTGCAGGTCCTTCCTGTCCTCTGCAGTACAGCTGATGAACCACACTATACAGCAGTATTTTCCGTGTGGTATTACTGACTGAACACCTAAACAATTCAGTACTTAAATATGGATTTGAACACACCTAGGGAGCAACTACATTATTAGCATTCTTTGCCACATCTTTAGAAAAATAAAATAAAGCACCTATAATTAGCCCTCCACAGTCTACAGCTGGACTAAATCTAAATATTGTTGAAATGGCATTGAATTATAGATTTATTCATTTGATTTGAAGTTGATGACTCCATACAATGCAGATGTTGATACAATGACAATGTTACTTCAATATATGTAAATTAATTCACATGGAACTATATTATAATGCAGCTTTAACATGCTTGATGCAATGGACTTACACAGGAGGACATTTTCTTTCTAGACCTCCTTAAATCATAATTGATCCCTGGACTAAAGGAACATGAATAATCCTCGACACATGTCTTGGATTTATGATGAATTGTTCAACAGCAAAAATCGCAAATAGCAAAACTATGGAGAATCTAAGCCTTCTAATGAATGGAGTGAATGAATAATGGATTCAGCGAAAAGTGCTTCACCTGCCTAGAAAAGCCCTGTATTAACCCAATCAATTATTATTATTATTTTTATTATTATTATTATTGTTATTATTAGGGATGTCCGATAATATCGGCCCACCGATATTATCGGCCAGATATTGGCATAAAAATGTAATATCGGTGAACATCGGTATCGGTTTTTTTACCTATCATTAAAACCGATAAAATAATGCTTTGATTTCACCGGCATTTACCAACGCGTAAATGAAGCATTATTTGTAACTGAAAGAAATGTGCAGTTTTCAAAATTGTACAGTAGAGTTGCCACACTGTAATAGGCTCATGGAGGGAGGGAGAGAAAATAAATAAATATGGCATTTTTTCCACAACTTAAGTTGAAGTATGTATTCTTTGCACAGACAGTGTTTACAATTTAAAAGCCGTGTTGCATTTGAGAATGCATCCAATGGGGCATCACAATAAAATTAGGCATGATGTGTCAATTCCATGACAGGAGATATGTGATGTTACCTAAAATTAGTTTAATATCCCATATATATCGGCAGCGATATCGATAGATATCGGAATCGGAAATTAAGTGTTGGACAATATCGGCATATCGGTTTTTGGCAAAAAAGCCAATATTGGACATCCCTAGTTATTATGATTATGATGATGATGATGATGATAATGATTATTATTATTATTATTATTATTATTATTATTATTATTATTATTTATTTATTTTTTATTATTATAGCACTGGAACTAGCAATATGTTTATGACTTAGTGAACATTGTGTGTGTGCGTGTGTGGGGTTCAATGCTTAGAGCACAGGTGTCAAACATGTGGCCCGGGGGCCAAATCTGGCCCCTGGGATGAATTTGTGAAATGCAAAAATTACACTGAAGATATTAACAATCAAGTGTGTTAAAATCATTTTAGGTCAATTCAGTCTAAAGTGGATCAGACCAATAAAATCCTTTCATAATAACTTATAAATAATGAAAACTCTAATTTTTCTCTTTGTTTTAATGTAAAAAAAAAAAAGTAAAATTACACAAAAATATTTACATTTACAGACTAGCCTTTTACAAAAAAAGTGAATATCTGAAATCTCTTGAAAGAAATATGTGCAATTTTAATAATATTCTCCCTGTTATTTAATGTTTTGTAAATTTGTAGATCCACTGTGATAAGTTGTGATTCACGTGTATAAATGACAAACTAAGGCGCAATATTGTTAACATTGCACTTATTTTACTAAATAATTTTCAGGTTGTTCATATTTGTTCATGTTATGTTCAAGTACAATTCATGGATATAAACATGTTCATTACGGAATTTACTTTTTTCACCCAAAAGTTCTTATCCTATTATTTATTTTATTTGACTGGTCTGGCCCACTTTAGATCATATTAGGCTGGATGTGGAACTGAACTAACATGAGTTTGACACCCCTGCTCTAAAACATAGAGAAAAGTTTGGAGTTGACATTATTTATATATTATTATGTTATTATTTTACTGGTCCGGCCCACTTCAGATCAAATTTAGCTGAATCTGGCCCCTGAACTCAAATGAGTTTGACACCCCTGGCTTAGAGGATGGATGTCCAGGGGTTAATATTCACGGCAGTAAAATGCAAAATACATTCAGTACATTTTGGTGGTAACATACATAAACTTTTACTTTTAGTGTAGAATTTTTCACAGAGTAATATTAGCACTTTGGCTACAGTGAAAGATAAAAAAAATCACCTCCAACTCACCTATAAATAAATTAAATAATGATAAAGATAAAAGATGCTAAAATGATGTGATTGCTGTTTTTCTACACTAGGTGGCGCACTCCGTCCATGTTTCCTTCACTGTGCGTTGGGCAGGTGGTTGGTTTGGTTGTCACTTTGCACAATGTCAAACAGATCAGTCAATCTGACAGCACACACTGAGGTGTTTCAGAGCACATATAAAAAATGTATTTTCTGCCACTTTTATCAAATATGACCTCAATATTTGACGCTCACTGTCTGTCTCCTCTCACTGTCTCCCTTTGTCTCTCACACATATAATAGTAAACACTGGACACATGCAGTACCTCATGTGTGTCAGTTAATTGTACACTTCTCCTCATTCGGAGTTATCGGGCCTTGAACTGGCTGAAATAACAGGCAGCAAGAGTCGACAGGCTGATAAATGGTTTGTCTCTTCACAGCTGCTCAGCCAGGACCCGACTGAGCTTTAATGGACGGAGAGTCTGTTAGAAAGAGAGAGAGAGAGATGTCAGGAGATGAGTTAGTGAGCAGATTACAGCTGAAATCAATCAAAGCCGCCATGCTTTCCCTCTCTCTTTGTCCTGTTTCCTTCTCTTTTTTTCCATGGAATCTCCACCAAAGCTTTACAGCTGTCTTTCCTCTGAATCTTCTCCTTTTCATGAATTAAAAGGGTCAAGTTTGTGAGACAGAGACCACATTAGACTTGATTTATCATGTAGGAATAAATTCTGACTTTGACAGTGTCATTTTACATATTACAGTATGGTCTGAATGTGCCATGCCCAAAGAGCTTCACATCCACAATCTTTAGTATTGTAATCTTCTAGTCGTTTACATGTTTTTCTTTATCACATTTTGTCGATTTTAGTTTTAATTCATGAAAGCTTCTCAGTTATCAGTCAGTTTAGCAGCAACACATCTGTGTATTCCACATCTGTATTTCATTGTTTTGTTTGAATAAATCCACAGTAATGCAGAAAAATCAATTAAATAAAAGAAAAAGCCATGTGTGCAGCATACTAATTCTTGACTGCATTCATTACCTTTTTCACCCTCTGCCAATCAGAAGCATTTATGGATCTAAATGTTCCATCACTGTTGAACCACTAATCCTATCAATACATTGAAATATTCCAGGTAAAATACAGTTTCTCAAATTTTCATGGTCATCACATATGACCCATTTGGACTTTCAGAGTCTTCATAGTGAACATGGAAACATTAATGTCTTCTACAACACTGAATCACCAGTAAAACCCATGTGTCTGACAAATGCTTACTTTATGTTAGGTGAATGATATATTTAGTTAAAAGTTCAGTTTTTCGATTTTCGTTAGGATATCCTTTGAATACACTCTGAGCTTTTATAAACATTTACATCATCCTTCAGTTAAATATAGGAAAATTCATTATTTTCACTGAAAAATGCCAAATGCAAATGCATATTATGATAAATGGTGATAAATCACTTAGGAAAGGTTAGGTTAGATTAGATTAGATAGAACATTATTGATCCTTTGTGCAGAGCCCTCAGGAAATTGAGGTTCTAAAAGCAGTACAAACACCGAATATACACACATGAAAATACCAATAACTATTAAATATATATATAAAAAACAGTAGTGAAAAAATTGCAATTGCACATTGGAAAGTACTTGTAGAAACAAGTGGTAAAGTACTAGCTTATTATGTTATAATATAATATTATAGTATGCACAATCTCTCTCTCTCTCTCTCTCCTCTCTCTCTCTCTCTATATATATATATATATATATATATATATATATATATATATATGTATATATATATATATATATATATATATATATATATATACATATATATACACACACACACATATATATGTATATATATATATATATATATATATATATATATATATATATATATATATATCAGAGACAAGTGACAAAGTAGTAAAGTAGTCAATAATAATAAGTAGCTTATTATGTTATAATATTATTTTACAGAATTTACAGAAAAATTCATTTGTAAGTTAGCACAAAAAAGTTCAAGGTCTTGAAGGGTTAACTTGACTTAAGCGTGTGTTATGATTACACATACATCTCTGAGTTTACCTGACAGAATACATTAAATACTTCAACAGAGTACAGCGACATCCACCACTTTGCCTGTGTTTGCTTTTGGACTGTAACTTGAGTTTCTTTTGGATGGACAGGAGGCTGCTGGATGGCGGTGTGTTTGTATTTCAGGTGGCTGACGGAGGACTGTACATCGTGTGCTGAAACAGAAACAAAAGAGCTGAGGAAAATATTAAGGGCTTGAGGGACACGAGGTGCCCTGTGAATTGTTTGAGTGAACAGCCTCTGTGTGTGTTTGTCTGTGTTTCCATGCAAGTGACAGCTTGCGGCAGTGGCTGACAGCAAATAAACATGTTCCAGTAATTAACCTTGACAGGCCCAATGTGGTGCCAACAGCAGAAACCTGCTAATGACACAATTAATCCATAATTAAGGCATTCTGTCACACCGCGCTCACACACATACTCGGTCTGTGAATGTAGAGGGTGAGTGTGAGGGGCTGATGCAGAAAAATACAGTTAGATACATTAAGAAAATGGAGATGGATAAGTCACAGTTCAATCCACAAAATTGAAGCCACCTATATGAATCTGCAGTTGCATACATACTCAGTCTGTGGCCTGTTCTTACACATATTCATGTATGGATTAACCCATAAAGACCCAAACCAAAATCATCTGTTGACCTGAAATGTTTAACTGTTGATCCACTAATTCTATCAACACATGTAAATAATTGGTGTAAAATACAGTTTGTCATCTTTTCATGGTCATCAGATATGACCCATTTGGACGTTCAGAGGCTCCGTAGTGAACGTGAAAACACCATCATCTTCTGCAACATTGATTCACCAGTAAAACCCATGGAGTTGGATCAATGACAGTGGATGGACACATTTGTTTTATGATCAGTTAATGATAAATCTTACAGAAGAAGTCACTTTTTCTTCAGTTGTCTCAATTTTCGATACTTTAAACTGAGCTTTAATGAACATCTATATAATAAGTAAATTAAATATAACAGCCCCCCCCCCCCCCCCCCGATTTTCACTGAAAAAACATAATATAAAGAAGATAATATTACAATAAATGGTAATAAAGTAAATCCCACATCTGTGAAAGCATCATTAGGGTTAAAACCTCGATGGCATAAACAGTCATAAAGAAGTCCCAGTAGTTTCTCTGACGATGATGAGCCCATAATTTCTCAAGTTTAAAGATGACCTTTGTTTTATGCAAGTTATTACGATCACTTTTTACTTTTTTATTGCAAATTTTCCCACAGATGTGGTAAAGAATGATATGGTGAAAGATGTATTCAGATCCTCCTCTGCAGTAATGGCACTGATCTACAAGTAAAATGCTTCCAGAAAAAAAGTAGTTAAACTTTACCAAAGTTGAGTCACTACTAAAGAAAAATTAAGTCAAAAGTGCTAGTTGGTTGTTGTTTCTAAGATACAGTCTTCTAAGATGCAGGGCCAAAATGTGAAATTCTGAGAATTAATGAAAGAATGGGTTTTATTCAAAAGGAATATTTATCTCAGAGCTACCAGATCTACCGCAAAACAGTGTCTGCACATTACAATACATTCACTTTACAGGTTCTTTCTAGTGGAACATTTATAAATCCATTGTATAAATGTACATAAACCAACATATATGAGTAATAACACCATCATATATATTGAAAACATGAACTAACCAGTACTTTTGTCGTTTGTTTTGTGATTCATCTTATTCAAGTATGTAAGATTTAGCACATTTAATGTCTGAAGCAGACATTTTCTAAGAAATTATAGAGCAGTGTGATATATTCAAGTGCTCAAGTACTAATACAACAATACATTATGTAAAAATGTAAAAAAAAGTCTTAATCTATAGTTTTGTTGTTTATATAGGGTTGTAAATAGCATAAACATCTATTTATGTGTCATTAGTAAGTAACAAAAAAATAGAGGCAATGTATGTACAAATTTAACCTCAACACATGCCAAAAAAAATCTGAACTAAATGGCGTTTACCAGCAAAAGTAAGTATTTAGTGTGACCTCTATTCCCATGACAAAAGAAATGCTTGAAATTCGTTGAATGTAAATCTTGTTATCGTCCACATAAAACAGCTCGACAAATATCAAGTTAACTTTGATATATATTTTCTAAGACATATTTCCTGAGTATTCCACTTGTATTTTAATCCAGTGACAAAAATGCGTGTGTATGGATTTTATAACCTGGTAAGACATACATGATGGTGCCGCATTTCAAAAAAGTCAACTTTTCATGAGCTCAGATTAAAAAAAGGAAAAAGTGTGTGTGTGTGTGTGTGTGCATGAGTGTGTGTGTGCATGTGTGTGTGTGGGGGGCTTTCCAGTTTTGTAACAATGCATTTTCAGCTAATCCAAAGGAATTTTTAGATCAGAAAGAAGGAGAATCTTCTCAACCCATAAAAGTTTATCAGACATTCGAATACATTTAGACAAGATGAGAATAAACAACCTGAAACACAACTAAAGCTGTCAGACAAATGCACTGAAGAGAAAGGTACCATATTTGACTCTGAGATGCAGTGGAGTTGAAGTGAGAAGCTGCCAAAAGTAGAACGAACTACCTCAAATTGCATTAAAAAAGTCTCAGTCCTATGTGTGATAAGTTTCTGCACAGATCTATTTTGGTGCATTGTTTAACTCATACATTCACATTACTGCACCTTAGTCACTTTCACACCTGTATGTACATACTTTATATTTATATTTATATTTATATTTATATTTATATTTATATTTATATTTTCCATTTCCTGTATGCAAATCTTGTATTTTTTCTGCTTTATTGTTGTATTGCATTTATATTATTTATTGCTTTTATCTCTTCACACTCCCTTTCCTTTTTTTTTTTCTTTTTTGCTTGTGTTTTTTCAAGCATGTTTTTGTATGCAACTGGGCTATTGTGACCAAGTAATTTCCCTTGTGGATCAATAAAGTTTGTCTAAGTCTAAGTTTCTTTTACTTAATCCCTGTCGAAATATCCATGTGATGACATTTTAATGATTGCATCTGTGGGGATAAATGGAAGTAGATGAAGTAATCGTGCATACTCTTTATACTTAATCTATTTTTATCACCTTATCGGCATTTGCTCCATTTCTGCAGGTCATTAAAGTACCATGAGGTTTCATTTTATCCAGGGTTGTATAAACTGACTGCTTACTGTAAGTCTGTGCAGGTGAGCAAAAGCTGCAGATCTCTGAAAAACCCTACCTCCTCAAACACTTCATTTCTTATGTCACTCTTGCCCTATTTTCCTCGGTTCCACCATCCCTCTACTGATGCAGCAAGTAATCTCCTTCCCCCCTCCCCATCGCCCGCTGAGTAAGCAAACAAACAAAACAAACATTCATACATCTATTTAGAAACTAGGCCTGAAATCAATTACATCTTGTCAGCATTCGTGTTCAATGATCCCTCCAAGAGGAAATTGACCTACAGTGTGGCTAGTCCTCACACTCACCACAGGAAAATATTACATTGTCAGTCAGCGGTTATTGCTTTGTCGTATCCCAGAGGTATTGTAGGTATTGGCTGGTTAGATGGTTTTCGTGATAGTTGATCTCAGAAGAGCCTTTGTAGAGTAAATGTTCCTGTTAGATATTCTAGCATAGTCTTTTCACACAATACAATACACCCAGGATAAACACAGGCTCACATTGGCAGTAAGAGCCTATACCTTTAAATAAACTCATACATATTTCTACAGAATTGAATCAGCTTCAGCCTAAATGCAAATATTTCTGGTCATAATCACCTGAAATAGTACACTGATGTCTATTCACAAATATTCGGATGACAGACGTTGACAGCGGCAGCCAAAATCTGAGCGATGAGTGTCTGAAATACTGGCAGGTCGATCAAAGTAAAGAAGACAGGAGGTAAATGATCAGGTTTTCTGTAAATAGGAACAACAAATTATTTACAGAATAGTAACCCACAGTCAACAACTGACTACTGTTACATGTATTGGAGCTGCTCAGCAATCCAGTCCTCCTGGCTATAGAGACATTATCAGAAATCCAAAGTATCCAGGTATTAGATTTTGCATTATATACTTGGAATTTTAATTCTCAGAAGTAACACAACTTGATGCTGACAAAAAAGCAATAACTAAGAAATGATTCAACATGAAAACTGACCAACAGAGGGAACATAGAAATGTCTAAAGTGAAGTTTATTCTGCAATCCAGTTGATGTGAGTGAGTCTTGAATACGTTTCTGGACACATACAGATGTGTCAAAAGTAAGGCTGCATGATATTGGAAAAAACTAACACTGCGATTTTTTTAACTCTGCGATATATATTGCGATATGAAAAAATACTCAGTGGGATATAATAGCTGTGTGGTGCTGACATAAATAGTCAGACAAATTAGTTGTGTTTCCTCTCATTGTGGCAACAGGCGCATTAAGGCAGTGTCGACACAGAACAGGTGTTTCAATATCATCCTTCTTGTAGCCGAAATAATTCCAGATAACTGACTTTGCTTTTCTTTTTGGCACCAAGTCTTCATTTTCAGTGATTTTCTTTTGTTTGTTGCTCATTTTTCTATATTGTTACCAGCAACTCACTCCAAACTGATTAAGAAAAATTGTGATTGCTGTGTGCAGTGTGTGTCAGGTACCCTTGAAATTAGATGAGAACATGTTGAGTTCATTTTACTCCTACATTACAGGACCTGCGATGTGACTATGGCGCACATGTGCATCGTGATGTCGATGCTCAAAGTATATATTGTGCAGCTCTAGTCAAAAGTATTCACATTCATTCCTCAGGTAGAAGTATAGGTACTGGGGTTTTAAAAGACTTCTGCAGAACGTAAAGTATCAACTCAAACTTTTTACTCAGTTAAAAGTGTAAAAGTACTGGTATGGACAGAAATTTGTTTCTTTATTCATCAATCAAAAAGAATGGATGCGCAATTAAAAAAGAGACTTGAGAGCAAAAGACAGTAAGTGGCAATAAAAAAAAGGATCATTTTGCTTATAAACCAGTCCTCTTTGCTTATGAGTTAAAAACTTTTGCTTGAGACTTTATAAGTTTTGCTTGAAAATCCCTCCTTTTTGTTTGCAACTTCAAAAGTTTTGCTTGTGAAATTAACTGCACTAAATAAAGAGAAGTGGGTTTAAAGGTGGGGTAGGAGATGTTTTTCTGGAGCATTTTTTATTATATTCCTTAAAATCCCCTTCACACCCCGATTACAACTAATTAATTAAATGCTCTAACACAAAAATTTAAAAAAAATCAGTCACCTGTGGAACAGGCAGGACTGAAAAAACACCATCCAATCATTTTGAGCGCCCACTCAAAATGATTGAACGGTGATATGTCTATCAAACTCAACTGCCATTCACCCCTCCCCCTCTCCCCCCTCTCCACGTGCCCCTCCTCACCTTCCCACAGGCTGGAGCCTTGTACAGGAAGTGTAGCCAGAATCTGGCTGTATTAGTTCTATTAGGATGGAAAGTTCACCTGCAAACTGTTTTGTCACTAACATAAACCACTAGGAAATGTAACATTAGTCACATAGGTCTGAACTGGGGCTGTTCTGTAAGAGTGTGGGGGGTGTTAGAGGAAACTGAATGAGCTATGGATGGATATGTGAGCCAGAGGCTAAGTCGGGGCCGTAGTCGGGGTAGGAGCCCGAGGCGTATGGGACCGGAGCAAGGGACGGAGCCTCAGCCGGTGTCAGAGACGGTTCGACCGGACCGGACCGTAGACGGCGTCAGAGCCCAACCCGGGTATGGAGCAGAGCAGAGCCTCATGGCTAATTGGTGCCGTGCAGCGCTCGTGAACCCTCGGGAACAAGCATTGCGCGTGCCACCACTCTGGAGGCGTGGCTTCGGAGGGTCGTCTGAAGAAAGGGGTTTGGACTTTTGAACTGAGTATTTTCAAAATATAGTTAGTTCGAGCTGTTTTTCCAAGATCTCAGACCCCACCTTTAAAGCAGAAGCTGGAGCTGGTGCTGGAGCCAGGTCAAACCCACCAATAGAAACTCTTCTGTCATCCATCGGCGTAGGCCACGCCCATTAAGTGCAGTTAAATTCACAAGCAAAACTTTTGAAGTTGCAAACAAAGAGGAGTAATTTTCAAGCAAAACTTTTGAAGTCTCAAGCAAAAGTTTTTAACTCACAAGCAAAGAGGAGTGATTTATAAGCAAAATGATCTTTTCTTGGATTGCCACTTACTGTCTTTTGCTCTCAAATCTCTTTTTTGGTTGCAAATCTGTTATTTTTAATTGCAAATCCATTCTTTTTGATTGATGAATAAAAAAACAATTTTCTCTCCGTATACTGGTTTAAAAATTACTTAAAGTATTAAAGTAAATGTAAGGGGGAAAAAGCCATTAGGACATATAAGCTTAGGCCACACCACAGGGGCCTATAGTGCACTACCTGTGTCCTTGCTGGAGTGTATCGTGATTTGTGTCATGTGCAGGTGTGATGGATGGTGTACAAACCAATGGACTCTATGCACAGCCCCACTACTTCCTGAACTTCAGGTGAGTCCTTTATTTCCTGTCTTTCATTACTGGACACACTGATTAATCCAGGTGTGCCTAATTAATCAGTAGTCACAACAAGAAGTAGCAGACACACCTGGATTAATCAGTGTGTCCAGTAATGAAAGACAGGAAATAAAGGACCTACCTGAAATTCAGGAAGTAGTGGGACTGTGCATAGAGTCCATAGGGTGTTGGAATGGTGTATGTTTATACTTCTCATCCAACCACAATCAAATTCACTCTATCTGTATGGCATGATTTATCTGGATAGTTTTTTTTTTTTTTAATTTGAACAATGACAAGCTGGAATTAAATATATGGTGGCCAACAGGGGCCAAACACTTTGCAACCGCCCAATGCGTCTCAGTTAGAGAAAACAGCTGCAAGTACAGAAATGGTGCAAATTCACAAACTCAAACACAAGTCTAAATGAGGTACAAAAAGAGGAATGTGGTGCAAATGAAAAAATGCACCGCAAGACACAAACACACAAACATAACCATCAAATGCTCTGCAAATAGAGAAACGATGCAAAACACAAAATGATTCAAACCAAGAAAACATCAGCAAACAAAAAACACTGCATAAACCAGTCACTACAACAGAGGTGCTCCAAACCTGTAGGGGGCGCTGTCAGCAGAACAGCTCAATGCAGAGACACAGAGAATGGAGAGAGAGACAGAGAACAGCTGACTGACAGTGGGTAAGGTTACGTGATGTTTCTTTAAATCTGATTTATTTTTCCAGAAGAAATTAATCCGGACCTAAAGTACTTTCTCTTCTGTTTACATGGAAATGTTAAACTCGAATAAAGGTTTACATGAGAAACGTTTATTCGGGTATAGTTATTTCCGCTTCAAGAGCTGGGGGTGTTAGAAAGGGCTCTGACTGGGCAGAACATATGGACGTGACGTTTGATGTCTTCTGGGGGAAAAAAAAAAACTATGTCCGGTTCCTGTTTATTTTTGTGTTTCAAACTACAGTGGGAACAAATTGAAGTTACAGCATAGCACGGTAATGTGACTTTTATTTGATTCTATTTGACACTAGTCTGTTTTCTGTAAACACCGGCTTGCTGCAGGTTTGGTGCACTTCCGTTGTAGTGACTGGTTATGCAGCATTTTTAGTTTGCGGATGTTTTCTTGGTTTTCATCATTTCTTTATTTGCAGAGTATTTGATGATTATGCATTTGTTTTTGTTTCTTGTGGTGCATTTTTTCATTTGCACCACATTCCTCTTTTTGTACCTCATTTAGACTTGTGTTTGAGTTTGTGAATTTGCATCATTTCTGTACTTGCAGCTGTTTTCTCTAAATGAGACGCATTGGGCCGTTGCAATGTGTTTGGCCCTTGTTGGCTACTGTAGAAATAGGAGTAACTAGACTATTTTTAAAATGTAAGGAGTAGAAAGTACAGATAATTGCGTGAAAATGTAAGGAGTAAAAGTAAAAAGTTGGCTGAAAAATAATTCTTCTAGTAAAAATAGATATCCAAAATTTCTGCTTAAGTAAAGTAACAAAGTATTTATACTTCATTACTTGACACTTCTGGATATGTACGAGATGGAAACAATGGAAATATCATTTAATTACAATCAACTGATACAGTAATAAATATACAGTTGTTTGATAAAGACACCAACTTCACGTTTGACATATATTAACACAGAGATGCTCTTTCCAGTGAAGTAAATGCTTTTATGGTGCATATATGAGCAATACAAATACATATGACCTGCACTGTTACCCATAAAGTTGGAATAATTTTATTCTCAGCCACATTCCTCTTTTTGTTCCTATTTTTACACATCAGCATTCACCTTTGACCAGGTACAATGATTACATATTGAGTCACAGTTACACTGAATACATTGCATTGTCACAGTAATTTCATGAGAACAGGTGAAAATATTTTATTCCAACTTAATGGGCAACAGTGTGTATGCCTCATGAATTAAAAAAAAAAAAATATATATATATATTGGTCTTAATTAAGAAATATCCTTAGTCACCACACTAGTAAAACAAAAGTTGCACTTGTAAATGAGTTGCAGACATCTTATATGTTAGAATAAGACTTGAAAAGTTTGTGCATCTTTTATGAATAGATCCAAAGTAATGACTTAGTGAACTCATCCTTTTATGGACTGACTCGTATTCACAGTAAAATCAGCGTCACACCCTATTTTCAAAGCTCTAGTATCTCAAAAACCAGTGAAGACATTAGGCTGAAATTTTGTATGGCGTTTACTCAGAATAATAATATTAATTTCTGAATTTATGACACAAATGACAGATGGTTAGTCATGACGCCTTCATGATTTCACATGGACTGACTGACCTTTTCTGAATGAATTTGTCAAAAATGGTTCTGCATGTATTACTCAGAAACAATACAAATCTCTTCTATTGTTGAGTGTTTTATTTTATTTATTTATATTTGCTTACTATTGTTATAATGTTATATTTATATGTCATATTTTGCAAGTGAAAAGATTTTTGGGCATACAATTACACTGTAAGTGTTTGTTAAATAATAGTCATTTACAATTACTATACATTTAGAATGCATTTTGATCATGAAAGAACTGATTTCTTTAGATACCTCCAGATTACATACTTTGAGAAAACCCATCTCAATAACTTAGAAACTGCATATTCCAACGATTTGGATCACTGTCTTAGAGACTACTTACCGGAAAATCCCGCTATATCATTTGTTATGATACATTACAAGAACTGAGACAAGTAAATATGAATTGTATTAAAACCAAATGGGAGAGAGTTTGGGATGGATAGAACAAAGGACATCTGGAATGAGAATCTGAATTATGTCAATACATGTTGCATTAATACTAGACACTGTCTGATACAGATCTATATTATGCACAGGCTGCATTACCTAAAGGTGAGACTGACTGAAATCTTCCCAGACATATTGGTGATATGTGAGAAATCTAATCAAACAGAGGCAGATTTTCTCTGGTACGTGTCCTGATCTTTAAGACTTTTAGACTTACAATAGTCTCATAATTCTCAAAACTTTCTAAAAATTTAATTAGACCAGATGCACTTTTTATCCAATTGGGAGTCTCTGTGAAGAAAAAAAAAAAAAAAATCTTTGTGCAAAATTACTTGACAAGTTTAATTATTTTTTTCTAACCTTGTTTGGACGAATACAAACAGATCTTTAGTTCAGCTATTGACACCACAAATTGGACAGAAAACAGGTGATTTGTGCTTTTACTGTGTCTGTTTTCTGTCTAAAAACAGCTAAGCTAACAAAGATATAATGTAAACTATCATCTGATATAGCACATGAAGACAGTGTTATTTTGACTGACTGTCAAAATAAGTGGCTATGAGTTTTATTTTGAAGAAGAAAACTTGAGGATATCATAATACAGATGTGTGTAAACTATGATCTTTATACTTTATTCAGTGAGTGATACAGTCTGTGGATACATAGTGTTGATTCGTTGGTGGTTTTGGTAGTCGTTTGGTGGTAGTTTGGAATATTAATAATACATAGAACCCCTTTTAGTGAAATACAGCAAACTGATAACACATTAGATTAGATTAGATTAGATTAGATTACATCAGACTTTATTGATCCCACAGTAGGGAAATTCAACAGTGATTCCCATGATTCCCATAGAAGATCTTGTAAATGGTCAAATGAAGTGTGAATGAGACCCTTTGACCCTTAATATGGTGTTACAAAGGTGCACATAAATCTATATTATAAAAGCCAAGTGGCCTCTGTGTGCGTGTGTGTGTTTTGGGATTCACACAAATTCCAGAAAGAGCTGACTGCTGCAGTTCGGCATACTTATGAATTTCTGGTCATGGACGACACTAGCAAAAATGGCAAGTAGATAGGACCAGTATTTTGGGAGATACTACTAATTCTGGAATACAATAGTCTTCTAATCACGTTGCTATACCCAGAACGCTTTGGCGGTGACTGCTGGACAAATGTGGTACAGCATGCACGAATACACAAATGCATAAAAACTACCACATCTAGAACTGGTGGATCCCCACGGGTCAACACATTAGTTATACATACATGTGGTTTTAAAGTGCTTTCAACAAAAGAATAGTTGGTGTTCACTCTTTTTTTTCTGCTTAGTTCTTGTTACAGGAGAGGTGCAGTGGCAGATATTTGAATATCTTGGCAAATAAGATTAAATCTATCTGCACAGATGAGAAAATAGGTTTTCATGGTGATTTGGTCGATGAAATTGGGCCAGGAGTTGCTTAAAACACGTCATTGTGAATCTTGCAGGGTGTCAAGACTTTTGAGTAAGAAAAGGAAGTACATTTATCACACTGGACTGGCTAAAATCCAAAATAAAATGCCAACACTGGCTCGACATTTTGGCATTATATTAGTCCAACTCTGAAACTGATAGTACACAAACTTTACTGTGCCAACTCTTGTTCAGAGCTCTGCCACCCTGTTTATAACTTTGACAGCTTTATTATGTACTTTGTATACCGCTTCAGCTGCAAGTCAGATTCCTGGCATGTGTAAATAGACTTACAGGTGATTTTGTGGCTGTCAAGGTGTTAGTGAGACAGTCGTGACTGATTTATAGACGGCATGTCAAACACAACCTGAATAATCCAACAGGCAAATAAAGATGAGACTGTGCTCTCAGGTACACGCCAACTGCAGTTGCTTCCAATATAAACACACATGTAAATAGACACACGGCAGTACTGGTCTGCATGATAGCACCATATTACTGACCGACCAGATGAAGACAATGGAGCAGTATCATCTCACATATAAATATTTACTATTTTAACAAAAGGATTTTTAGGTTAAATGAAGATAGTGTCATGAATCAACAACATACAAAAAAACTTCAAAAAAAATTATAATCATGTACTATTTTAACAAGATAAATACATTTAAACACCAAAACCATGTTATACACTGGGACACATAGTATAATGAGCAAAAATATTTTTCCAAAAAGTGGGAAAATATCTTAATATGAAGTGAAAAACATCTTGTTTATAAGGGAAAGTATAGTGTTACAACATAAAAATATATTATAGTGACAAACATTTTTTTTTATAAGCCAACATATCTATCATATCATGAAAATATAATGTTATAACATAAAGATATCTTGATACCAAGTGAAAACATAGTGCTATTAACTGAAAAACATATGTTTAAAAGAGAAAACATCTTGGTATAATATGAGAATATCTTGTTATAACTTGAAAATACCTCATTATGGTGTGAAAATATATCGTTGTATGTTGTCTGTAGTAACATTTCTTTTAAATTAAACAGTTTTTTCAAGGTTAAATATCTTTAAACCTGGAAAAAAATGTTCTAACAATAATCTTTTCATAATATAACACTGATGTAGATTTGTGTGTTCATCAGCTCAAGAAATCAAAAGAAAGAAAAATATTAATTAAAATACATAATGAGTGAATCATTTACTGAACCGATCTACCTTCAGATTAGTGTCCAGTGTAATTTCAAATGACTAAGGTGTTGTACAGTCATGTGACACTGATCTGTTTTTCCTTGTCTGGCAGCTTTATGCTTTTATACTATATAATATAGGAGTGTGTGTTTTCATATGGACATCTGTATTTGCCTGTGCACTGTTCACCCACTGACTGTGTGTATGAATGTCAGGGCGTGTCAGGCTCAGCGTTGACAGGTGTGTGTCACCTCATCATTCAAGCTGTCAACGCTGCCGACGGGTAGGAGGAGACGAGTAACAGATGAAGGTCGCCGGTTGGCTGACGCTTAGCCCGAGTCACTTCCTGTGAACACAAACGCACAGTTCAGAGTCAGTCTTGGAGAAGTCCTATGTAGGACAAAGGCAGCCTGCGGCGAACTCCCCCCCATTACCACTGTCTGAAACGCTCCAAATGAAAAAAAATCCCCCATCTGACTTGACTCATCGCTCATCACCAGCACTGAGAGAGTAAGAGAGAGCTCCACGGATCAAAGACTGTATGTCATTTCCCCTCCCTTCCCCTAAATTCATCCAAAAAGCCAGAGTGAGGGCTGTATATATGTGTGTGTGTCAGAGCCGAGCTGCCTGCCAAGCTCCTCGACGTGAAGCGTGTGTTTATGTACTTTGTCACTCAGGAAAATGAGATGTGTAAATCCAAATGTCAGCAAAGAAGAGGAGATTTCTGACAGTGCTGTGCATCATGTTCCAGTTTTTTTTTCTGTCTTTCTTCCTCCTCTGCTCTCTCACTTTTGGCCGGCTGGACAAACTGCTGACAGCGACATGGCTGATGAGCAGAGTGGAGAAGGTCTCAACACTACCAGAAAGAAAAGGGGAGAGATGATGGTAGATGATGTTCCGTGAATGGATACACACATAAAACAGGGAGCGTATAAAAGCCAAGGTCAATGTTGCACATCTGTGTTTGACAGCAAGTCTTTACCTCGTATAGAGGGTGTGTGGATGCTTTCTGAGTACAAATTAAACTGAGGCCTCTGCAGCACTGATGACACAGTAATGGAGGCTAAGATGTGTGTGTGCGTTTGTGTGTGTGTTCATGTCTGTCGCAGGCATTCATTGGCTCTACCAGTCAGTGTTACATACACTGAGTTGACAGCTCCCGCTTAAATGTGTCACTCGATATTACCCATAAAACACCACTGGAGTGGGAGAGAGGAAGGGTGGGTGAAGAATAGGCCGGTGTGTATGTATCTCTTAATGGCAACGAAACAGAAATACCGAGCTAAAATGGGTCATCTTCCTCTTTTTCTTTTAATCGGTATATTCAGGGGCTGCTGCTCAGTTCCGGTTTCTCAAATTTAGGAGGAGAAACACCCAAGGGCCCTTCAGGGAAGTCCTGCACCCCCTCAAGTAAAAATAAGAACATTTCCTTTTTCAAAGAAAATATGTCTTAGAGAAAACTTCCAGTAGAGGTTGCCACCTGCAAATAGTTTGAATGTTAGTTGCTATTTATCTAAATGGACTGTGGTGACAGTAATAATAGAGAATACCTGTACAGCTATAAGGTAATGGAACACACTGTACTGCTATAGGTGTGTTAGGTACAACTGTAAAGAAAAAATACATGCAAAAGTGTATTTCTGTGCACATGAATAGTCAAAAACACTTTGACTCCTGCAATGGATCTCAATAACAGTGTCCAATCGTGAGATTAAAATTACTACGTACAACTTAAAGGATGCATATGTTTTAGGAACATCTAATATATAATAATAATAATAATAATAATAATAATAATAATAATAATAATGGATTGGATTTATATAGCGCTTTTCTAGACACCCAAAGCGCTTTACATTATTAACCCATTATTCATTCGCTCTCACATTCACACTCTGGTCATATAATCATGATCATTTTGGAACAGTATTAAAAAATTTTTACATCAGAATCAGCAATTCATATTTACAGAGGGACCCAGTCTGCCATTTTTCTACAGTTGCTCTTTCTTCTGCATCCTCTCCTCTTTCCTTTTTAAGGCGGACGGCACCCAGTTATAGCTACAAACTGTTTATAAAAAGGGACATAGTGTCAGCTCCGTAAAACTGAAGTCAAAACATCTCAGGCTCTCCCTTGTGGCTGGTTATACTATATATAGGTGATATATCATATGTCTGTACCAAAGGTTTCTATTGTTTTAGTTAGATTTCATGAGACTGATTTGTGTTCAAGTCATTAAACAGTTATATTTAATCAGTTACATGTAGTATTGATATTCTCTGATAGTTTCGAGCAGCAGGAAGTTGAGTACCAGAACACACTTACGATGAACAAAACCATCCATGAATCAAAGCTCACGGTTTATACACATCTAAATTATGGTATCAAGTTTTCTTCTTCAAATAAAAGTCCAATCAGTCAAAATAATCTTCACATGCTGTAGCTGATAGTTTACATTATAGCTCTGTTAGCTTAGCTCTGTTTTTAGACAGAAAACAGCCACAGTAAAACCATAAATCACCTCTGTTTTCTGTTCAGTTTGTGTGGTCAATAGCTGAACTAAAGATCTGTTTGGAATCGAACAAACAGGGTCAGAACTGTCACAGTTTAGTCTGAACCGTGGATCAACAAACTGCAACTTAGCAAAGATAATAACATCCCATTATGCCACTCAGATTACACACTGGACTTAATCTGAAGAATACTCCCAAAGACAATGATGAAATACTAAATATAACAACATAAAAATGATGTGCAGTCTCATTTAAGTTTCTGGATCAGGTTAGGACAAAGTTTGTTTCAACCTCAGTTGCATTTGTGTTTGTGGACTAATGACTACAATAGTTAGTAAAATTAAAGGTGAAAAACGGTGAAAAACAGTTCGAGCAAGCTACATTTTGAAAATACTCAATTCAAAAGTCCAAACCCATTTCTTCAGACATTCCCTGAAGCCACGCCTCCAGAGTACTGGCACGCACAATGCTTGATCCCGAGGGTTCACGAGCGCTGCATAGCCTGGCTCCGGCCCTGGCTACGGCTCTGAGCCCGGCTCCAGTGGCCCCGGCTCCAGCCCCGATCCATGCATACCTCATTCAGTCTCCTCCAACACCCCCGCTCTTACAGAACAGCCCCAGGTCATACCTATTTGACTAACGTTACATTTCCTAGTGATTTATGTTAGAGACAAAACAGTTTACCCGTGAACTTTCCATCCTAATATAACTAATATAGCCAAGCTCCGGCTCCGGCTTCGTTTCCTGTACAAATGCTCCAAGCCTCTGAGAACGCATGATTCATGCACGAAGAGGGGTACGCACAGAGGGGGGAGGGACAAATGGCAGTTGAGTTTGATAGACATATCACCGTTTAATCATTTTGATTGGGTGCTCAAAATGATTGTATGGTGTTTTTTCAGTCCTGTCCGTTCCTCGTGACTAAATTTTTTTATTTTTGTTTTAGAGTATTTAATTCATTGGTTGTAATTGGGGTGAGAAGGGGATTTTAAGCAATGTAGGAAAAAGTGCTCCAGGAAAACACCTCGCACCCCACCTTTAAGGTACAATATGATGTATAAAAATGTGGCAGGTAAAGGAAAGTCCAGGAATTGCTTCATTCTCCACTGAAGAGTATGGGCAAACACATTTGATAGATAATGATTCATTTTCTGTATCAGTTAATCCTGGAGAGGGTTGTGGAGATGTAGACGTCTGTCCCAGATACCAACAGTATAACAGGTCTATCTGATATATAGGGACGAACAATCATTCGTTCTCTCATTTTAACAGGGGCTTATAAGAAACACATCGCTGTGAGCAGGATTTGAACCTGCGCAGGGAAACCCCATTGGATTTCGAGCCCAACGCCTTAACCACTCGGCCATCACAGCCTGTTTTGCAGAGAAAAACAATAAGTAAATCATGGAAAAAACAAATGGTCAACTTTGACCAAAACATACATACATGACATTTTATTCTGCAGGGAAACTGTGATCTTAATACCATCGTATGCTTCATGTGCATGTGTTTGACCACAACAAGTTCTCTCCTGACACTCCTTGTGGTAGTAATACCAAGGCTGAGTAGACCCTGGACATTCAGGTGCTAAATACAATTTAATGAGTTTATTACCTCCTACTGGCACAAGGAACAAATGATTAAATTTTGGTGGTGATCGGGGACAGGGAGGACGGGGGGACAGGGGGGCTGTTTGTTTGTCTGTCTGTTAGCAAGATAACTCAAAAAGTTATGGAAGGATTTTGATGAAATTTTCAGGAAATGTTGATACTGGCACAAGGAACAAGTGATTATGGTGGGGATCAGCGGGCGGGGGGGGGGGGGGGGGGGGGGGGGGGTTAATCTGCCTTGGCAGAAATCTGCACTCTCCGAGTGCTTTTCTAGTTTTTGTTTTTAATATGTGTATTACTGTTATTAAATGGACACAGTTTATTTTTGTTTTTGATATGGGTGTTTGTTACTGCTACGAAAGGGACAGAGTTTATTTTGATGTGAAATGCTGTTTCAGAATGGGCAGTCTATCCTTGATATGTATAGCATTTTAGTGTTTTGTGCTTAGTCAGTATTTAGTCTGATATGAGTAGGATTTTGAGTTACTTATGGGGTCTGACATTGGAGTTTAGGGTAGGTAGAAGGATGGGGTAAGGGAGCGGGAGATTATAAGTTAAACTTCATCCCTCTCCTTTTCGAATGTTTTCCTTTCTTTTTTTATAAATCTTTTTGTGGTTTGGTTTTAATGTTATATTTGAAAAAAATAAACAAGCAAACAAATTGTAAAAGCCACTAATCACCATAAAGGACTCCACACAGTAAACATGTATGGTGTAAACTCGAGGTTCATTTGCTGCCAGTGCCTTTGACGAAACTGATTAAACAGATTTACACACAGGCCCGGACTGGCTAATCGGGAGGACCGGGACAATTCCCGGTGGGCCGGTATAATATTTGGGCCGCGAGGGCTGGAGTTCACTTTAAATATGTATTTAATATTTTATTTATTTATTTTTGGGGGGCCGGTGTTCAGTCATAGCACTGAGTTGATCACGTAATCTGCAGCCGCTGTTCCTGGGCCACACCCCCTCTACGAGCAAACTGTTTGTTTTCTTCCTCTTATTTGCAGACGCACCGTGACCTGGCGTAACATCTCCTTGCATTCGGTTAGTAGCTCTGTACTGTAGCTGTGGAGCAGATATGATCTGTGCTCTGTAGGCTGTGGATGGTCAGCTGTGTTTGCTGTTTGAAACATGGATAATAGAAAGAGCATGGGTGGTGTGGAGAAGGCAAGAATTAAAAAGAGGAAAGTTCTGGAAGCAAACGCAGCCAAATGTGACAAAATCTGCAACTTTTTCACAAAAACGACCTCCGGTTGGAAACAACTAATGAGGACGATGAACCGGGTCAGGTGAGCTGTTGGAACAGACTGTGTGAACAAGCATTAGTTCCAGTAAAACCACTTTCTAGACCTAAACGATAGTACTGGCCTATTTTAATTTTTATTATTAAAAGTGAGACAGTAAATACACAAAGCACACAACTGAAAGGCAATAGCATAAAGTCATATTAAATAAGCCTGCATATTTAGCCAATGTAAATATCTTAATTAGTTAAGTAAGTCAAAATGTCTGTAGATATTATTTTTATTGTGATCCAGGTGCAGGAGAGTCTAGGGAAACTGGAGGAAGTGTGAAAGGGAGAGCAGAGTCTGCTGATGACAGAGGAGCAGCTCAGCAGCACAACCCTGAACCACTAGGCACAAATGACACAGATGAAGATGAGTCTGTCATTAGCTTTGCTTGCCCTCAGTCACAGGATACACATGTTTTTTTCTTATCATCCTCATCAAACCCCTAATATCACTATACCAAAAGTTTTCAATAGCAACGATGGAACAAACCGCAAGTAAGTTGTGATGGAAATCTTTTGTTGCAGAGGATACAAAAATAATAGTTATTAGAAAGTGCAGCAAGCTTTATTTATTTATTTTTATTTAATATTTTTATATATTCTTTCATTTCAAACATTTTAAAGGTTTGAAAAATGTTAAGACTTATAAGAACAAAAATATAGATTCTGTTATTGTTGTGTTGTGAGGAATAATAATGTTGGAGATGTCGATGTGCACTCACTGTTAAAATAAATCCACATTGTGAAGCAATCTTTATTTGTGCTGAATTGGAAACATTTTAGAAAATACACTGAATTAGAAGGCTTTGCAGAACAGTGTGTAGACCTAACATGTAAGGTTATAATTGCATGATTTTAATAATAATCGGTCGTGATCTAAAGTGGGCCGGTCTGAGGTATGAAACTCCAGGGCTGAAAATGAGTCTCAGTCCGGCTCTGTTTACACAGACACTTTTCCGTAAATGAGAGCAGCTGAAGATATTTTATTAACTAGACTATATGACTAAAGCTTTGTTTTCTGTCTGTTGGTACATGTTTTGGTGAATTGACACATACAGTAGGTGTTTGGCTGCATAAAGTGGTCAGATCAAGCTGGATTATGAGAGTTAAGGGCCACATGTCAAAACACGTCTTTCAGTCTGCCCTGGGGCGCCATAACAACAAACCCCCATCCCTTGAAAATCCAACTACCACCGTTCTCCTCATGTCACTCAGTTCCTATCCGAGGGCACAATCAACTCTCTCAGCTCCATTTCCTGCCAATGTGCCTGTTGACACGCACACACACAATATGTACAGTCACAGACACAAACATGAATATCAGTAACTGGCAATGACTCAATACACACAAACTATCATGAAATGTTACAGATTTCTGTTCTGTCTGACAGCAGAGTTCTCCAACAGTGAATCAGTTTAGATAATCTTCACTCACAACTGAAGTGTCTGATGTTTGAGGACATATCTGGATTCATCGGCCTGTTGTGTGACTGTTTGTGTGAATGATAGTCTTCCTTTATGTGTACCGTGAACCAGGAATTATAGAGAAATGGAGGTATATTTGTTCATTTTATTTATTTGTTTGTTTATTTTGTAGGGACAGCGCACACTGATGAACATCTGTATTGAGACAACATCAAATATAAATATGGCGGATTATAGCTAACCTGCTAATTTGCATTTGTGATCCCTTGGTAGGTAACAAATAAACATTAAAATTAAAACATGCAAATAGCAATAAAAATGTAAATGTATGTCAATGTAACCATGCAATTAAAACAATAATTTTCACATATCAGTCTGACTTGTTTATATGTCCTATGTCCTGTGCCCAACACCCAAAACTCTGCTCATCAAAATCAAACATCACATATCTATATAATGTTACATAACTGCAGTGTTTAAACCTAGTTTATGTCATTTATGTGAATGTTTTCTCCAATAAGAAAAAAAACCAAAACTGTTGTAGTATTAGAAGAGTTGGATCATGGGGTGTTATTGTTTACACCAACACTGTTAATGCAACTTGGGTAGAAACCATAAATACGGAGGGAAAGTCACTGGTCAATGAAACATCTGACCCACATGGACAAATATCATCCACACCTTCAGGGTTGTCAAGGTGAACTTTTCATAAGAGTGTGCAAATACCTACGAGCAGGGCTTGAACTTGGACTGGAAAACCCCACTGGATTTCAAGCCCAAGGCCTCAAGCACTTGACCATCACAGCTTAGTCAATGGTAGAGAACTATTGTGTTACAGCACTACTGACGTGTGCATGTAGTCTGACTTGAAGGATGCCAGTGGCAGGATTGTTACTGTCCTCCCCTCTACTTTCTGCATGTCCCCTTCACTGTGAAGAACAAAAACAGACCTCCAACTGCGAAAGGGAAACACCCATCAAACTATGCAGGATGAGGGAACATGCACACCTTGGGTGTTTTGTACAGCTACACTAGTCAGTGAAATTGAGGTACAATATGATGTATGAAACTGTGGCTGGTAAAGGAGAGTGCAGAGATTATTTCAGTCTCCACTGTGACGCTACAAACCAGTAGAGACAAACACATTTGAAGCTTCCTCAAGGGGGCTGTGGAAATGTTAGAGTCCATCCCAGATACCAACAGACATGTCAACTGTTCCGTCTGATGTGGAGGTGAATAACTATTCTCTCATTATGAATGAGTATTATAAGAGACAACTCACTGTGAGCAGGATTTGAACCTGCGCGGGGATCCCTCATTGGATTGGCCATCACAGCAAGGGTCCAAAGGAAAACAATAAGTAAATAATAGAAAAAGTCTGACTTGAAGAATGTTGGTGAGCAGCATGGTAAACAAATGATAAACTCTGACCAAAACACACATACATGACATTTTATTTTGCAGGGAAATTGTGGTTTTAATGCCATCATATACTTCATGTGCTTGACCAGAACAACTTGTCTCCTGACACTATTTTGCAAAGACACTCTCGCAGTAGTAATTCCGAGGTTGGGCACACATCAGCTAATCTATGTTATAAAAGCTAAGTGGCCCCTGTGTGCTTGCATACATGCGTGTATGTGCTTTTAACTAATAAACTGGACAGATCTATCCTTTGCCTTTTGGAGTTCTTATGTATTTTGGGTCAAGGATCAGACAGGCAAAAACAACTTATTGATACGACCAATACTTTTGGAGATATTAGTTATTTTTCAAATTACAATAGGCTTCCAGGCAGCCTGTGGACGAGTCCATTCACAGCCACAACCGGAGCGGGGGGGGGACTGGATCCGGATCAATGGAACCACCGGAACAAGACGGGAGAACCAGGTCCGGCTGTGATCACACACTAACAAGGACGGTCTGGTTCTTACTGTGGCCCAGTTCCACTCTGCTAGTCCCCGGTCAGATCTGACCTGTTAACATGCCCCTCCAGACCACACCCCCCTCACCGTAACACAGTGACAGACCATTCTGTGCAGATTCCGATCAGACGGACCAGAGTTCAGCAGATCCGGACACAGGATGGCAGTGAGTTGCAATAAACCGTCATGTTCAGGCTTGCGTCAAAGTCTATGGTCCACATCGATACAAAACAAAATGAGTCCTCTGTGTTTTACACCAGTAAGATTAGTCAAGTCATCAAGTAATGTGATGAAGTCATACAGTAATGATGTAAAGCCCTTTCAAAGACATATATAATGTAACTATGAATACATTCTAATCTGTTACTTCTGATTTCAATACAAAGCCATTATATATTTTTTAAATCTGTGTATTACACCAGTAAGATTAGCTTCACATTTGATTAACTCTACTGCCTCTAGAACCCATGGATTCTCTATATGTACATACAGAAATGATCACTCACACATTATGCAGGAGAATTATAAGAGGTCAGTCGCTGTGAGCAGGGTTCGAACCTGCGCGGGGAAACCCCATTGGATTTCAAGTCCAACGCCTTAACCTCTCGGCCATCACAGCTCTGTCGTGAACCTACTGAACTTAGCAAGATGAAGCACTATGCAACGCTGTGAGCAAGATTCGAACCTCCTCTTTAGGTTTCTTTCACTTTGTCTGACGTTCAGTTTGGCAACTCATTTTGACACCAGACTCTCTCTTCTCCAGTTGAAGGATGATGACGATTTGCATATTCCATTTTCATAGATGAAGCTCTGTTTTGGATTTGCAGCAGTCAGTCTAAAACTCTGTATTTTATCCAAATGTCCAAATCTCATCAGGGGCTGTGAGTGACTTTTTGATCCTGGATATGATAAAGTAGTCCAGTGAGAGTCATTATAACTATCAAGGGTCAAGATGCTTTCACTTTCACTCATACTAACTCAAATATCTGTGTGAATATTACACCAAGACCCAAGGTAACATGTATCTACACTGTTTTCTTGATTTCACTGACAAAAAATGATACTCTGAGGATGTTTTCACTTCCAGACAGAAAAGAAGGAGAGGACTAGTTGACAGAGATAAAATTGATGGACGGCATGTTAAGTGGATATTTTACCCCAGTGTAACTGTGTCGTGACAGGGAGGATTATAATGTGACATGCAGCTGCTTGGCGGGGCCTAAAGCCATCGACTGACACATGTCGACGATATTTTTAAATATTCTACCAATGGAAGTCAGATAAGTCAGTCAGGATGAGTGAAACAACATGTGTCTGATGTTGTCGGCCATGAATTTTACATGAAACCAGTGCCGGATCTACGTTCGCCTAGAGATGTGTTGTCTAGAGGAGGAAAAGGGCAAAGAGGAGGGTTTACACTGCAGTTCCAGACCCTGTTTTGAGATTAAAGATGGCCAAGCATTTACAGTCCAGGATCCAAAACTTAGATCTGTTGAATCTGTTCCTATTTTTAAGTCTCTTCTTCGATCTCTTCTTACAATAACTTCTAAGTATGTGAGTTTTTCCTAGTTTTTAATGTTATAGCTGTTTCTAGTGTTTAACTTTTGTCATACAGCTATGTTTTTGTATTTTTCCATGAAGTACTTTGCAGCTCCGTTAGTTATTAGTTCTGCAGACATTTAGGTGAAATAAAATCCTTTGACTGTAGCAAGTAAGGCCTAATAATTGCAACTTTGATTGCAAAATAAAAATAAATACATTAAATATGGATGACATAATATCATAAATAAAACCGTGTGAAAGAATATGTTAACAGTTACTATAGATTAGTGTTGAAATCAATGATTAAATATTCTAGTTTACATTTTAGTGGACTTTTATGTACGTCATGTCTGTCCTCTATACCATTTAACCCCTGAGACATAATTTCAATGAAACAGTCTTTGTTCAGTGGTTTTGCTTTACTGTGTGTTTTAGGGTCAAAACAGGGTGACATAACAGAAAAAGACAAAGAGAGGAACTGAAGTTTTACGGGTTTTTACTTAAGTACTAAATGATTTAGGATGTTGAAGATGAACTGTGAACTGGAACACACTGAACAACAACAGGTACTGTATTTGAATTTGGGCCCAGTAGTTTTTGTTTTGGGGTTCTTTTTGTCTAAATCAGTCCAGTTGATTTTTGGCACCTGGTTGAACTCCAAATAACAGTTACACGGTCAAAACTCAGTAAAGACACAGTCAAGAAAAAATAAAGGAAAATCACCACAACACTGCAAACAACAGTAAAAACAAAAAAATGACAAGGAAAACAATGTAAAAAAAAACAACAACAGACAAACCGTTTATTTTTATAGCAGGTTGGTCTCACTCACTGCTCTTTGTTTTGAGCAAATGGTTGAATTTTTATGAATATTTAAAATAAATCATACATTCAAAACGCTCACTACAGAAAGAACATTCTAAAAGGTCATTGTCATTGGTTATTGTGTGTGTGTACGTGTGACTTTAAGTGTGACTTTGTCCTGTCAACACACAGACAACAGATATCTGATTCTGTTTGTGTGTTATGATGTTGGTTTGATCATCGGTATGCCATATTTGGGTGTAACGTGCAGTCAAGTGTCTGATCTCATCTGACCCAGACACAACACAAAGACAACCCCACCTCATCTCACCTCCTGGGCCACCAGAGGTAAAATCAGATGAGACACCGCTGCCAAAGACAACAGGGCTGATGGTCTTGGGTGGCATAAGACGTCTACGTGTGGTCCTGCACAAACACCAGCTTAGTCTGCTCCATAGTCCTGGTCCATACATGGTCCTCACTCAGTTTTCTTCCCGTCTTCCTTTGCATTTTATTCACCCTTCCAGTCCTCATTTCCCCCTTTCTTCATCGTCATCCTCCCTCCTCCCCCTCCTCCTCCTCCTCCTCCTCTCTGCCTGGCGTTAATGTGGGAGTGATTGAGGAGGGCTGTATGAGCAGGCTGACAGAGCTCATCTCTGGCCCATGATGCATTGCTTCCCTGGGCCTCCCCGCTGCCCCATTACACCCTGATTAATTGGCCCTGCTTAAGTCAATAACTCATCCGTTAAAAAACAAAAAGCTCCAGTGGAGAAGAGGAGGCGGAGATGGGGAGAGGCAATGAAGGACACAAGAGGAGCGAGTGAGGGAAAGAGAACAGAGTTGAGAGAAAGAGTGAAAAATGGAAGAAAGATAATGGACTGAAAGAATATAGAAGAAACAGATAAGAAAGGCTTGAATGCACTTAAAAATCTGAGATTTCTCTCCAGTGTTCTAATAATAAATGTGCTGTACGTGTATGCTACAGGGTCAAAATGTACCAAACATCGAAAGAAACTTTGGAAATCACACACTGTTCTCTGGCTTTCTGTCTGACTTTGGGTAATGTTGTGCAGAGTGACATCCCCACAAAAAAAAAAAAGAAGAAAAACAGCGTCAGTCATCGGAGTGGGCAGCAAATTCGATCTTCTCTTTCATTTTGAGGAGGCTGGACTTCGTCTCAAGTTTCTCCCGAAATTATTACTGAGTTAATGTTAGTAGTGATGGATATATTTTTATTGCCAGTGATGATATCCTTAAGCCTGTGTTTGTGTGTAAAATATGGGATCACATTACAATCTGCATTTTCCATATATACAGTCACCACTAGTAGCTGAAAACTTTGGACAAACTGGAGGAGTATTCTAAACTTTTATGTAAATCTTTAATTCTATCATAAAATTATTTCAAAGCTCAATATGTAAGATTTACACATGTACGTATTTACCTGAAGTTTGTATTGAAATCTGCATTGTTTTAGGAGCCCATTATTTATTGACATTGACAAACTCTTAACTTCTAAACAAAAGTATTCTTACTAGTGCTGTCAAACAATTAAACTTTTTAATCACATTAATCACAGGGTTGCTGTGATTAATTTAAATGAATCACGATTAACTATGATTCATTTTTAATTTATATTAAATGCGTTTCATTTTGCATGAGCAAACAGACTCAAGAAAGAAGGGAATATATAGGCTATTCATTCCATCTTGGGCTTTTTTGTCCTCTTATTTCCATCCAGAGGGCCAACTTCCTGTTAAGTGTCTTCCATCTTTATAGGTTGGTTCTGCTGCCTGTCACTACCAGATCAACAGTCTATTTGCATGTGTGCGACGGTAACTCTACTTGGATAAACTGGCCGAAATGCGCTGCTAGACATTCAGAGTCATTCTACGCTGCAGATGAGTTAATTGCGTTAAAATTATTATTCAGATTAATCATGATGATGGATTAATCTGTGTTAACTCTTTAATTTTGACAGCCCTAGTTCTTACCTAAACCCATGATAAGACCCTGTTCACTGAATTCTATGCAGAGGACTTAAATCTACCGGTGCTTTTCCACTGTAGCTCTCAGCTTAACATGCATCAATTTGACTCTTTGAATTTTGACTTTTGTCATTTCCACAACATGACAACAAGGACTCATTCAATTCAATGTAATTCAGTTCAGTTTATTTTATGCCAAATGTAAAAGATGATTACTTCCCAAATTCAGATCAAGGCCTTAAAAACACTTCATGTAGGAGACGTTCAGCAAATCTTGGGAAGGCAACAATGGGGAGGAAAAACTTCTACAGATGGAAAAACCTACCTCTCCTCTGTCCTCTTAGTGGACAGAGGAGAGGGAAAAGAACAGCAGAGAAAAAGAGCGACTATTAGCGCAGACACTGGACGACACTGTCCAGAACCATCAGGAATGAACAGAACTAGAACCAGCCACCACCAGATACTATCTCACACTATTCCTAGTATTCCGTTTGCCGAGGCCCTTAGTGTGCCAAAGCAATATTAAATGTAATGTAAAATCATGTAAATCATTGACTGGTTGCTCCAGAATTGTTGCTGTGTTAGCACATGTGCATCATCATGTTACGAAGTAGCATGTAGCATGTCCAAGCTAGCAGGACAATGTTGAAATGAAAATATTCTCACCTGAAAACTGTTAAAATAATGTTTCATTCTATTCTAAAGTAAAGTTTTAAGTTTCATCCTCCATTGTTTCCGGGGATTGTAGTTGTAGTCGTGCTGAGGATGCTGTCAAAATAGTTTCCCCTGCATCACTATGACAACCAGTCATGCTGAGGGATAACTATACCTGGAGTAGAAATGCGACACAACACCACAGTGACAACCAAGTCAAGTCAGGTTGTGCCAAGTTTAGCTGATTTTGACAGTGGGAAAGTGGCATATCCCTGCCATGTCTCTCTTCTGGTCCTCCACAGTGGCAACAATATCCACCTCCAGCTACTTGTTAACTTAGAAATAGAGTCCATGAATATATAAAAAAAGTCACATAAGCACATGCCAATTTAATGCATTTAACCTTTAACCCTTTCATTGATGAATTATGAGAAACTTAATCAAGATTTTTTTCCTGAGTGTTTTTATTCCTCTTTAGGCATGAAAAAAAGATGATTGATTTTTTTGTGAACCTATTCTTCATGGAGTTACAAAAATGTCCACTGAGCTGGACACCATGTGTTTAACTTTAGAAGCAAAGAAAGATGTATTTACTGACATACTGTGTGAAAACTATGAGATAAAAACATTTTTAATTCTGCTAATCTGATGTTTTCTCCCATTTTAACATACATGCATGGAAATAATACACAAAAAAACCCCCAACTTTTTGTTTAAAAACAAAAAACAAAACTGTTAATTACAGTCTAATAACAATTAGCAATTTTTTCACACTCAAACATGTTTCTGCAGATCAGGTTTGTCTATACCAGCAAAGTTACAGTAATGGTATGCATTGCAGTGTATGGGAAGATGCACAAGTGTGCACTGCGTTGGCTGATATGGAACTAAAACAACAAAATCCATGAGTATACAAGAGAACACCTTTGAACAGCTGACCACGGTATTGGCCACTAAGTATGAAAGGGTTAAAGGAATGATATTTTGCTTTTTTTTTTTTAATGGAATTTTGCATTTTAAAACATTTCCCTGTGGTCTACATAAACTGTAAATGCTATGTTTGGGTCTGAATTCTTCATTAATTCAACTCCACAGGTCCATCTTCAACCCTATTTCTGAGTAATGACACCAGAAAGGTTGTTTTAAGCGCTGGCCCTTTAAATGCAAATGAGCCATTTCATGCCCCACCCCCTCCAGGTTGTTGCCTGTGCTGCTCTGTTCCATTCAACCAACAACTGAACATTTTAGGCAATCGGCTCCATGTTTGGACGTATTTTCAGTATGGACTACAACTGCTGTTGTTGACAAACAATTACGTTGTACTTGGAGAAATGTTCATCAGAAGTCTTGACCTTATATGTGCAAATGTTGTGACTTAACTAGTTGTAGACAAAACAAATTAAACAGGAATTAAAACGAGTTGTAGAAATCCACTTGATTTTTGCCAAAATAAATATAAAGATAGCTTTGCAGCACCTGGAGGGTTCAAATTCAAACTTTTTGAACTATTAGGGTCCAAATACACAAATAAATGAACCAAAGACTAATAAAAGTGGGTTTAGCAAAATATGACCCCTTTAAGGTGTGATTATTTTATTTGGTTTTGTCACTATTGTGTACTTAATTGGATTTCTTGTACTCACCTATATTCAATACTCATTACCTTTAGATTAAAGATTGAATGAATTAAAATGTCAGTTCTGGATTTTCATTCAGTCATAGCAATGATATTAAAAGAGGTAGAAGAATTTCACACTATACTCAACCGGCAACAGATGCTTTATGATGACTACCGTAGTTCAGCTTAAATTGAATATTTGTGAAATCCAACCTCCATTACCTGCTCCTGACTCATCACATTCGGTTAGTGCCGTCCAATACCTTACACTGATTTCCAGTAGCTTCGGTCAGCTCGCTGAACCGTGCCTGAGTTGAACCAGGATGACATGCTAACAGCGGGGGTTTGGTGCACGGCTGGGGTTCTGGTACAGCAAAGAAAGGCCAAAACCTACAAGAACATGTTGTCATATAACCTCCAACAGAAAGTGGATGCATTTAAAAAGTCACAATATTAGCCCCAGGAGTTCTGCTTTGAGCTTTTTCATGGACTAAAAACTATAATAATAGAAAATAAAGCAATTAACTGACATAGGTAGTACTTTAGGTATAGTTTGGTATTTTATATTTCACTGCAGGACCTGTACCAGAGTATGCTGACACTATGAAATTACTACTAATGCTCATGTAAGACATCTCAGTACTTCCTCCACCTTTGCATATACAGTATCTGGTTTATAGTTTACTCTATGCAGAATGAACACACACACATGTCAAGTAGTGTGTCTTAGTGTAAGTGTCACAGTTGTCTGGCTGCTATAACCCTGTCTGCTCTACACAGACCCTCCTCATCCAGCTGCACCACATAGATCACAGTCTTGGAAAGCAGATTACACCTAATCACCACAGACACTTAGATCACCGTTTTGATCAAATAACAGCTCAGCTGTAATGTCAACACACACACACACGCACACACACCTACACACACACACACACACACACACACACACACACACACACACACAGATATCTACTTGCTGAGCGATGGATCTGAGAGCAGAGCCTCTGTTATCTTTGTTATGGTTTGGAGAGCTGACATGTTTGACAGCAGTGAATGTAAGTAGCGGTGTTATGACATGTCTGAGCGACCATGAAAAAGGCCAAATACTGTAGGCCCAGGCCTGGGCCGCTGCCCGCCAGCCCTGACACGGTGAAGATAAGAGTGAATAAACACAATGAACTGCCCTGATCTCCTCCATTGTCTGTGCACTGAAGAGGCTTTTGTTTGGGGACATCTCTGGATTTATTGGCTTGTTAAGTGTGTGCATGCGCTCTTGTATAGAAGTCTTTGAGAGAACCAGCTTGAATTTTTGACCAATGAAGTGAGGACATGACCTACACAGTAAGGAGAGTTTCACCTTTAGATGAACCTTCAAAGTATCGTCTGGGAGTTAAAACTGGGTTAGAATAAGAGGATTATTCAAGAGTAGAAATACTACAGTGTACTCTTTTACAAATAGTCAGTCTGATAAAAGTACATAATTGTATTAGCACAAAGTTCTCATACTGTAGATTAGATATTGTAGAGGGGTTCTATTACTGTATGTCACAATTTTGTTGAATTTTCAATTGAACTTTATTTCTGTATAACACACATATTTATATCCTTTATGCAATGGCAGAATTGAATAGACTGTTTTATGTAGTGCAAGCAATGAAATTTGCACACCAATATATATAGATTTTTGTCAAATTAAACCTATGTAATAGGCAGCATAATGTCCAGTGAGCAAAATAACCTTTGACAGAGTTTGGCATTGAGGTATTGCACCACCCATTATTTTGCAGCTTCACTTTTTCCTCGAATAACATATTATTGTGTTTTTATGCAAGTTTTAATGTTGGAGTGTGTCAGTGTAGACCCGATTATTGATATCATCTGTAATACTGTGTAGTTTACAGGTGCAATGCTACATCACATCATATCTTTCATGCAAAACTAACTAAATCCACTAAATGTAGTGGAGTAAACAGCACTGAAATGGAGCTGAGTTTAAGTCTAAAGTAGCATTAAATAGATTTATGTTTAGTTTGTAAAATCATACTTAAAATCATACTTACTTGCAGGACTTGAGTAAACACAGATTTAGGTTTAGTTTACTTTTAGGCATCTAGGGTAAAAATTGGGAAGGGGATAGTGAAGGCATCGTGCCAATGCTGTCCTCACAATTAAATATTTAGTGCAGACATGCATGTGCGTTCATTTTTCTGTGTTGAAATAAGAAAAGATGCTGAAAGAAGGAAACAGACGACTGAGCAAGTAAGTTGGTCATCTTTCCATCTCTCCACATACAATCATCACCATCTTTTAATCTTCACCCTCCAGCAGATAACACAGACAGCCTGGCTCCTTCCTGCTCAGCTCACAGATATGGCCTATATCACTCTCTTTTACACACACACACACACACACATATGCACACACATGCACACACAGCCAGGGCAGAGCTGTCACAGCACACATATGAGCCTCGCCTGGCCTCTGAGGAAACACGGCCCAGCTCCAGTCATAAATAATAATGGGATTGGCTACATGACATGTTGAGTGATGGGGCCCCTCTCAGAACTCATTTACATGGCTTTGTGTAGCAATCATCGACCCCCTAATGTAGCGCTAAGCAAATGAGCCTTTTGGAATATTGTGCAATTTATCGCAAGTCAACTGGCACCAGGCGAGTGCTCTATAAATCACGCTCGAACACATGCCCCCAATGACAGCTAAATCAACATGGAGTAATTGCTTTGAAATGTGGAGGAAGCGAGCAGGCAGGCTGGACAAAGCGGTGTGGTTATGGGGGGGAATGTGTTGCTAACCTCACTGTGACTCTGGAAGTGTAACATGCAGATGTTTGGGAGACTTGTATAAATCTCACAGGACAGCAAATAGGTGAAAATGTCTGACCCAATTGAGTAGAAAGATGTTGAGTGCTCCGAGTGACCAGCAGAGGGGGTGACAGCCGACAGGGAGAACGTACGAGCAGACACTCACACACAAACACCAGCAGCAGCAAAAGGCTCGTGGATCATTCAGTGAATGGCCGTCAGCTGCTGTGAATGAGTAACTGAATTCTTTGTGTGTCTGTATTTGTGTGTGTGGCTGGTTCAGGCTGTCAGCACCTAGAGGTACTGCTGTGTATGTGTGTGGGTGTGTGTTTTTGAGAGTGTGTGTGTGTGTGTGTATGTGTGTGAGAGAGAGAGTGTGAGTGAACAAACACAATCCTGTCCATCAGTGTCCATTACCCTGACAGCAAGTGAGATTAATGACCACAGGGTCAAAGAGAGACACACAACCCCACCTCATGTGAACAGAAACACATGATCACAAACACACATACACACTGGAAGAAAAAAATAAATAAAGAATATATACCATTTAAAGCTCTGGAGGAGGTTCAAGGGCTGGAAAGTAAGTTGAAAAGTTGAAGCCCACAGTTATTTATAGCTATAAAGAGTATTAAATGTTGACGTCCCTGAAGCACCACTTATACAAGATTGTTTTAATTCACTCGTGATTTTTGGCCGTCCACATGAATGCAGATATTTTGCAAAACTGATCATTTTCTCTAAATTTGTGCCCCTCATCTACATGTAAACATTGTTTTGGGTCACAAAAACTCAGATGTTTTAAACTAAGGTTTGTGTGCATCTGTATGGACAGGAAAAATGGCGAAATTGGAGATTACCATCAGAGGCTGTTTTACACACGTCTGTTATTGCTCTATGTAATGAAGCTGCACCTGAAACATCAAATCCAGGTGTATAAATCAGGGTATGACCTGCAGTAAATTGAGGTTAACATGGATATTTTAGGAGGTGGACTGGACCAGCATTATGGACAAATCCACATGATATACACTTCCAAAACCACAACCAACACTTAACCCTTTATTGGGCAAGTGACTATTTTTGGTCATTTCCACACATATTACAAGACAGCGGCAGCATCAGTTACAGTGAGTGAAAGTGAGTCGACACTCTCAGGTCCAGTGTGGTCTACAGGGTCTGTAAGGTCCACCTCTGCATGAACAGTGAGTGTATCTGCTTTGTTAGGTACCATGAAGTAATGGTACTAATGTAAGGAATGATGTTCAAAGGGATAATGTGGATGTGGACAGGGGTCTGGATCAGCACTTATGTTGGTCTAATGTTCTAAAAGTGATGTTCTAATGTTCTAAAATACATGTTCCTTTCACATTAAATATGTTTTTCTTGCATTTTTATATTTACTTCTTGTATTTATAATCTTTTTTTTTTTTTTTTTTTGCCACTTATGGGTAAGGAACCAAATATGGTAACTTGATTTTCTACATAATGAAATTTTTTGAAACATTTCACAAAAATAATGACGTTTTTCTAGGAGTGCCCTATAAAGGATTGACATAACTGAAGTTTATAACTGAACATGTTGTTTCTGTTTCACCTTCAGGACAGATTAAATCCTCTGCGTTTGCTACGTCCACAACGTCCACAGTTTAGGTTCAGCAGAAACAAAGGTTTATTTGAATGTCTGTACCAGTTTGTAGTTGTTTTTGCAATGTTGTGTGGACTGAGATATTTTGCAAGACATAGGAAGAAAATACCCATATGTGGACAGGGTATTTGTATGTGAAAAACATACTTTTACATGCACCATTCCATGTCCTCTGGCTGTGAATTGGATGCTGGCTCTGGTTGTAAAAGTCCAGAAAGCTGCTACATGGATCCATCTTTCAAGAGTTTCTTACTAGTGGTATTTGACACCAGAGAGGCTGTTCCTTTCATATAATTGCACATGGTTTCAAATCTTCAGCCTTTCATTATCTTCTCTTGGAGACCTAAGTAAAGTTCACCTTTTTTGTCCCCATAGGGAAATTTATTCTTTGTATTTAACCAGTGGGTTGCCACTCAGTGGCATCTGGGGACCAACTTGAAACGGTACCTTGGTTAAGGGCATCGATGGGTGAAGGAACTTAGAATATATTTTCCATGCAAATTTCACATAGAAAGGCTGACCACAAATCCAAACCAGACCTTTCTACATCTATAGTGCAAACTTCGGAGCTGCTGCATCACATTGTGGAGATAGGTCACTGCTATTCTGGAAGAAAGTCCCGCCCCTTCCTGTTGTGCCCCATTGGACCTTATTTAGGCAAGAAAATGTACTAGCATCGATGGTGAGAGCCAAGTAGTTTTTCATCCTGTTATACCATCACTGACGTATAGAATATTTTTCAGCTTAAAAGACACAACTTGAGTAAAAAGGCAAATGCATACATATTAAGATTATACACCCAAAGATAGCTGGAGACGTCATCATCCATGACCTGCTCAGAGTTGCTGTAGATGTCTCTGCAGCTTCAATGTTACTAATCTTGTCGCAATTTCAACTCTTTCACCACATTTCACATCATTCTTCTATCATGTAAGACAAGACATACAGTCCACTGGGCTGTTCTGTTCTTTACCACATACTGTGACTTTCTTGACATGTATCTTATATGTAGTAGAAAGCAATTATTCATTTCTTGCCATCAACCACCTTCATATCTTTTCCAAAGTAAGGTAATCTAAGGTACAACTGGGAGGGGTGGTTTGTTTCTCTGTACTGGGAAAAAGGTTTTTGGCTTGTTTTTATGTCCTTAAATCATACACATTTGTCTCTGGGGGCGCAGATCAGTGATGGGATCTTGGCAAAATCGTATCAGGAGAGAACTTTTTTTGATTGAACATTTGCACGTGAAGAAATTAGTTATGGTATTTGAAAGACTAAATGTGTGCAAAAGACAGCACTTTGAAGATTTATGTTTATACCGAATGTTGAGCTTTAAATATGTAAGATAGAGGAAAGGTGGAACATTTGTAATACAGAATACTGTTAATATTCCATGATTTGGGAAATCAGTTTGTATACTTCTTTTAAACACGTTTACTTGTCTGAATACTGAACAATTGCTTTTCTATGAAGTGACAAACTTAGAACACATTTTTTTCTGACTTACATGGACTTCAATGGCCACTTGGTACCAACAGAACAGCTAAGGTGATTTAACTAATCAACATTTGACCTGGTATCAACATTTAACAATGAACATGTTAATGAATAGCAAGAAAACATGTAGCTATACCATCATTTCAGATCTGTTGATGTCCTGATGATGATGATAAGTGTTGAATTTATCAGGGTAGAGCTGAGTGGCACTGTGTCGTCTGTTTCACTTTACACATGAATCGGATCAGTTGTCTTAGAATAAAACCATGAGATTAGCACAGCTTTGAGTTTTTAGATGCATGATGACCTGACTTATTTGTAGAACAATGAAACACTAATAAAAATGAAGCTGTAAAAGTACAATTTATTACATCAATTCATAATATATATGTATGTATATTGCCTAAAATTTAGATGTCATTGTACAGACCAATGACTCCTTGGTCAGCTGTGGTCAAAGGAAGTCACTTTGAACAAAAAGCCTTAAAGTCTCTGTTATTAATGACACAGGCCGCTCAGCAATCTTAATTCCATTTGCATAATGAGCCGGAGCTGATAAGCCACTCATCAGAGCTAATGGAGTGGCTTTCATTAATTAAAACATCTCATTCCCACTGCTGCCTTCATTACTACGCCAGATGGTTGTCATTACACCACTGTTTGTCAGTCAAAGACTTGACACTACGCCATAAAGGGTTAGTTAATATTACTAACACAGCGGTGGAAGGAGTTGATGTGTGAATTAGTTTTGGGACATTGTCCCCTGCAGCACAGTTAGATTAGATGAGACTTAAAGTTTGCTGGATGTCCTGGTGGCTCAGACCACCACTCTTTACTGACAAGCTGACTTCTTTTTACATGTTGGAAACTTGGATAACATGAATATATTCATAAATCTGGTAGTGCATGTGTGTGATATTTAATAATATTTCTCTAATGGTGAATCATTAAAGCTTCAAGTCTGAGCTCACAATTTGGCATGTAGAACAGACATGATAGATGACTAACATGGCACAGAGGAGTAAGGTCAAATAGGAACACATGAGATTAAGGCTGTGATATGGGCAAAAAAATGAAACCATGATTTTTTAATGTGTTAGGGATAATTAACACATTTTACTAGATTTTTTCAGTCAACGCTTGTGTAGAGTCTTATTACTCCAATGTGCAAATTACCAACGAAACTTTATGAGGCCTTTCCCTGTGAGGTCCAATTTCCCTTTTTTATCTGTTTTATCATGTCACATCATTTTTACCCCGTCCCCCGAAGGGGAGGCAAGGGGTATTGTTTTTGGTTTGGTTTGTTTGTTTGTTGATACTCTAGCAACAAAGCGATTGGTTGAATTCATACCAAATTGGGTTTATAGACTGCAAGTGACCCAGAGTAGATCTGATTACATTTTGGGAAAAGTAGGTAAAAGTTCCAATGTTTTTATGAATTGCTTTTTTTTTTTTTCCCATTTTCTTATAATGGGCAAAATTTCAAATGTCTATAAAAACATCAATTTTATTTCACTTTACTTCAGACTTGGCACATATATAGAGGCAGTTGATATGCTGACATCATCACATGCATAGACATGATGACATCAGCTGGATCGATGCCAAAATAAGCTACAATACATGCGAGGGGTGGGGTTTGTTGTGCCAGGCACCCCTTGTATTATCCTCTGTGTTTTGCTTTTTCTTTTTTTTTTTTTAGTGAAAATCAGGCATTTTCCTGTATTTAATTCACTGATCATGTAGATGTTCGTAAAAGCTCAGATTAAAGTTGAGGGTTATTATATCAAAAACAGAGAAAACTGAAAAAAAAGTGACTTTTTCAATAATTATAATCAATAACTGAACATAAACCAAGCGTGTCCATCTTCTGTCATTGATCCAACTCCATGGGTTTTACTGGTGAATCAATGTTGTAAAAGATGACAGTGTTTCCATGGTAACTACAGAACCTCTAATGTCCAAATGGGTCATCTCTGATGACCATGAAAAGATGACAAACTGTAATTTATACCAATTATTTTACATGTATTAATAGAACTAGTTAATCAACGGTTATTAAACATTTTACATCAGTGGTTGCCTTTGGTCACAGGTGGCTGTTTGGGTCTTTATAGGTTAAAGAACTATATTAAGATGCTCAAAAAGCCTTGCCCTTCCTCTGAACCCTGAACGCCACCTGGGTCGATCTGACCTGAGCTAGACCTTTCTTGTCGAACATGAAGGTGTGTTATATAAAAGTACACAGAAAAGAACGCACTACTGTTTAAAACAGAGTTACAAAATGAACCAATGAGCTTTACATAGGCAGAGTTTCAAAACCAATGTTGCTCTCTGTCAGGCAATGTACACTTAGTGGCATTAAGATTCAGTGTGTGGTTGTAGTCAGTTTAATATTAGAAGCGGCTGAGGGTGGTAGGACATCCATGAATTGGATTGTGCTATTTTCCTCTCATCTAGTTAGATTAGATATGAAGGTTGTGGTTTTGGTGTCCAGGTTCAGCTAGGGTTTATACTGTGTATGACATACAATAGTGACATTTTGTGTTTATGTCCAGGTTACACTTCATTTCCTCTCTGTCTGTCATCCACTTTGCTGTTCCTCTTTAGTATATTAAGTCTCACAAATGAGGGAGACATGCCAGCTGAATCTGAAGTGTGTTTCGGCCAAAAGCAGTGAAGCCTGGGTTTTCCACTGCTATGTCGTCACACAAATCTTTGATGCGTTTTATGCTCTGTGCTGTGATCTGAGGGCACTGATTGTCTCCAGAAACTAATTCCCATTGCATTAGCAGTGAAGAAAGGTTGAAATATTTGAATTAGAGACTAGATCTGTTACCACCGAATTCAAGACTACTAAATAAGGGCCAGACAAATCTACTTGAAATTACTGACCGCGTTCATCATGTTTATTTGTTGTGACATGTGGCTTAAATATTAAAGGTCAGTCCAAGCTGATGCATATGGATATTATTTTAAAAAAGTAAAAAAAAAAAAAGTCAATATTTTGTAAAGTTGTTCTAAACTGGCATGTACACTGATCAGTCATAACATTCTTACCAATGACAGGAGAAGTGGTGATAATATTGATCATTTCACTATAATGATACCATTCACTGGGTTGGATTTATTAGGCAACAAGAAAACATTTTGTTCTTGAAGATGATGTGTTGGAAGCAGTAAAATGATCAACATAAGGAACAGAGTGACTTTGACCAGTTCCATATTGTAACAGTGATGACTGGGTCAGAGCATCTCCACAACTGCAGGTCTTGTTGGGTGTTCCTGGTCTGCAGTGGTTAGTACTGGAAAAAAAATAAGAAATAGACGAGGGACGGTCATCCCAATCCCAATTAATTAAATATGAATTGTGTTGTTACCTAAGAATGAGCTGTTTGTATCCGGAGAAGATGCAGATCCTGTTCACTAACTGTGTTTTACAGTAGCTCAGAAAGAACTTCTACTTTTTGTGGTGGCATCTAGGTGCATCATCCCCAGTGGTGTAGTGGTCCCTGGAGAAGTGGGTATACTCTCAATTTTTGCCCTTTTTTTTTTTTTTAAGTCATCCAGAAAAATGCCATTTTAGAAACAGTGACATGTAAGACTACTATTTAGTTTACCCAAAAATCTGTCAGTAGTAGTAGTACTATTTTAAAATTATCATGACTTGATCAGAAGCAGTTTGTAGGTATTACTGGTCACACAAACAGCTGCATGAATGTAAATGTATTCAACATGAGGCAAACAAAGGATAATGTTAACCTTTCTTAACGTTAGCCTTTTCATAATGTTAGCCTACTCGCATAGTTGAACTATTGGTGACAAAATCTCTTCTCTAAATGTACAGTCATATGGGCAGTTGTTTAAAATAGTGACTCATTCTGAAGCCACCTTAAAACTTACCTCAGAATTATGTATTCCATGAAAGTAAGTTCTCTGGATATGTGTCACTCATTTGAAAGATGTTTATTCTGCCTTTCTTGTTCGCATTTCCAATAATCGCGGATCTTTCAATGAGATGTGCAGTGACCTGTCAATCATCTGGGATGGCACTGGCACCTGAGGTGTCCAGTCAGGTTCCAGAGGTGGTCAGCGCTAGGCAGAGCCCTGGCTCTGGCGCTAAGTTAGCAATATTTTCCTTGGCATGACCCGCCCTACTCTGCCTCCGATTGGCTCATCAGTGCCTAAAGTTAACCAA
The DNA here is from genome assembly GCF_902148855.1 of Sphaeramia orbicularis. Lineage (NCBI taxonomy): Eukaryota > Metazoa > Chordata > Actinopteri > Kurtiformes > Apogonidae > Sphaeramia > Sphaeramia orbicularis. The sequence goes on along the minus strand of NC_043965.1, from coordinate 38,627,113 downwards.
TCTAATCAGTGAAGGCAGTGAGTACTAGCCAATTAGAGGCAGAGTAGGGCGGGTCATGGCTTCACTCTCCCAGGAGAAAACATGGGCAATTGGGCTCCCAGATACTACTTAATGGTGCGGATCAGGGGGATTTAGAAGTGGGTATACACAATGCTGACTAAAAAATAAGTAGGCATACTCCGTATACCGCCGTATACCCTGGACTGCACCACTGATCATCACCATCTATGTTTGAATGTGGAATGGTTATATTCCACATAACACTGGCTCTAATGAAGGTTTTTGTGTTTTTCGTGCTGCCATCAAGGAGGTTGAGGCAGGATTTTTCCGTTTGTGATCTACAACTTCACTTCTAGATACCACTGAAGATCACACAATGAACCTTTAACACATATTAAACATCCGTATTACTAAAACTGATAAGAAACACAGCAAAACCTGACTTTTCTGCAGTTCTAAGTGTCCTCACATCAGTTTTCCAGGCAGCTCCGTTATTGTTGAAGGCTGATGCTTTTTGTACCGCAGGGGATTATTTTTTCATTGCAGTACCATAAGTGTCCTCTGGAGGAACTGGCAGCAAGGTTGAGTGGCATCCGGCTCTCAGTAATAAATCAATGTGCCTCACTGCATGTAACCAGCGCATCTGAAAGTGAACTTCTCCCAGCATGCAATGGTAGAAAGACAGTTAATGAAAGCTGTGTGTCGTCTGCCTGCAGGCACTTCACCCTGCAACTCTTTAGAGACTCTTCAGTTCTTGCCTGTAGGGCCTAAAAAGAAGCACAGAGGCAGTAAGGTGTGTGTGTTGAAGAGAGAGAGAGAGAGAGAGAGAGAGATCTGGCTGTGGGGCAAGTTAGATTGGGACAACATTATCTTCTCAGCGTCACTTGGTAATTGTGCCTCGTTCTGTTCAATCTAACTGTCCATTCCACTTAGCCTCTCTCTGACCACACACACCCCACATATAGGGCAGACAGACGCACTTACACACACTTATGCACACAGACAGACTAGTTAAATTTACATATTTGATGTCCACAGGACCAATCACTCACATTTACACACAAATGAATGAATATACATGGAATCCACATTACGCACACCTTCATACACACAGCTTCCTCTCAGGCTAAGTGGATTTGCTTCTCTCTGTAGCCCTTTCCCCTACACACACACACACACACACACACACACATTGGAGCCCGTCACCATGCCCCAGACCACTGCACTGCTCTCTAGCTCACTGCTCTGAGGACGAGGGGCTCCAATTAGCCGGCGCTGGGGCTCTGCTCGCTCTCTCGCTCCCTCCCTCCAATCGCCCGACTCTGCTGTCACAGCTAATCGAGCCGCTACCACCTCCCACTGCCACAGACAGGCCTTGTCACTGCTGCTCGGCAAAGGTCAGAGCCTGGCAATTAAAGCTACCCACTGGGGGTGTGGATGAGGGGGAGAGCGGAGAATGGGGACAGTAGCTGCAGTGCACTAACCTCTCATCATGATAACTAACAGGATTAGCTGTGGGGTGCTGAGAGCTTGACATGCACACGCATACACACATGGACATGCAACCAAACACATGCAAACACATGCAGCTGCTCTGTGGGACGGCTACAAAACGAAGTTACTCCAGTCTGGAAATTTTGATTAGTTTTATTTGTGTTTTAGGTTGTTTTTTCATTTCAGTTCAGTTTCACAAAAGTACAAGGTTTTTACTGTGAAGATGTGATTAGTTTTTTAAAATTCCAGGTTTGAGTGATTAATAAAGAAAAAATAAGTCAAAAATATTGGTTGTCCATGAAATCCTGAGGAATCTAGCTAGGTCTACTTCTAAACACTGCCTGTACATTACAATACATTCACTTTATAAGTTCTTTCTAGTGGAAGATTTTTAAATCTATTGTATGAATGTGCATAAACCAATGTATAAGCCTATGTATTACACTTTATCGTATACACTTAAAACATCAACTAACCAACACTTTTTTTATTTGTTTTCCAGTTCATCTTATTTAAGCATGAAAGTTGTAGCACATTTAAACTCTGTGGAAGATCATTTCTAAAAAAAAACAAAAAACAAAAAAAAAAGTAAACCAATGAAATTAGTGTCTGTGTTCTTTAAATGTTATATGTTCCTTTTACTCTTGCATTGGCTTTCAAAATCAGAGTAAACCGCAAATTGTTCCCTACTGGAAAAAAAAAATATAACTAATGCTCCGTCTAGGCACTTTATGAGCATCATGCTAGAAAGTGGTGAAAACTAGCCTGTGCACCTGGGCGTTTCATCCCTGTTCCTGCCAGTCACAGCTGGAGCCAATAAACGTCTGTCATGTGTCATTCGTCATTTCAGTTGCACCCTTTCACATTGACAACAAAAGTCAGATATTTGTGACTTTTTCTTTTTTGTAAAAGGGGTTATTAGTCTGTTTTTCAGCTAATATAAGGAAAGCCTGGACTTGTAGGAACTGAAATATACATTAACCCATAAAGACCCAAATATCCACCAACGACCTAAAGCATCCACTGATCTAAAATGTTTAATAACTTTAGACTCACTAATCCTATCAATACATGTAAATAACTGGTGTAAAATGCAGTTTGTCATCTTTTCATGGTCATCAGATATGACCCATCTGGACGTTCAGAGGCTTCATAATGAACATGGAAACACCATCATCTTCTACAACACTGATTCACCAGTAAAACCTATGGAGTTGGATCAATGACAGTGGATGGAGACACTGGGTTTATGTTCAGTTAATGATAGATTTGACTGAAAATGTCCATTTTTCTTCAGTTTTCTCTGTTTTTGATATAACAACCCTCTAATGTAATCTCAGTGTGATGATTAAAGTACATGATCAGTGAATTAAACATAGGAAATTACTTGATTTTCAGTGAAAAAAATGCAAAATACAGAGGATAGTATTATAATAAATGGTGATAAATCACTTAAGGTTAAATGTAGAGAAAAAATGTAATTGGTCACTGCCATAAAATTAGTGCTGGGTCTTTATGGGTTAATTTACAAAATCATTGTTTATTAAGAAATTGAAGCAAAAAAATCAAATAACCATGCATTTAGTTTTGATGGTTATTTTTAGTTTCATTGTGTTTTAATTCATTTTGCATTAATATACCTTTATAGCAGGGGTCTCAAACTCATTTTCTTACAGGGGCCACATTCAGCCCGATTTGATCTCCAGTGGGCCGGACCAGTAAAATAATAGCATAATAACCTATAAATAGTAACAACTCCAAATTTTCGGTTTTTAGTGCAAAAAACCCCCATTAAATTATGAAAGTACTTACTTTTATAAACTATCCAAACAAAAAAAAATGTAAATAACCTGAAAAAACTGAAGTTTCTTAAGAAAAATAAGTACAATTTTAACAATATTACGCTTTCAACTTATCATTTCTACATGTGTATTATGTATCAGATCTACAAAGAGACTACACACTTCATAACAGACAGAAAATAGTTAAAATTGTGCTTAATTTTCTTTAGACCTTTCAGGTTGTTCATATTTGTTCAGATTATTCACATTTTACTGTTCCAGGATAGTTTGTACATGTAAATATTTTCATAATTTAATGTTATTTTTTGTACTAAAACAAACACAAAAATTTGAAGTTGTCATTATTTATAGGCATAGTATAATATAATTTTTTTCACATCAAACCAAGAAGAAAATATGGAGTCATTATTTTTCATACGTCATTCTGCTGTTATTATTTGAGTGTAGATCATATCGGTCTGTATGCGGAACCTGAACTAAAATGAGTTTGACAGCCTCGACTGTGGAATTTTTGCACTTTGCAAATTCATCCCACGGGCTGGATTGGAACCTTTGGCGGGCTGCATTTGACCCCCGGGCCACATGTTTGAGACCCCTGCTTTATAGTATGTGCACCTGAGGTCAGAGGTCAGTGCACGTAAACTGGCACATGCACATCAACACACACACTTTTCTTCCCTGTAGTGAGATGCAAACTTTCTCATCACCATGACAGAGCAGACCCTGTCTCATTTCTCTGCTTAACAGTCTGCCAGCTTCTGTCCTTGTGCTCCTCACCTCCCCTCCTCCCCTTCCCCCTCTTCCCGCCTCTCTCCTCCCCCTTCTCCTCTCCCTCCTCACCCCCACCGCTCCCTTCAGCGCTCCTTCACTTCCAGCTAGACTAATCTGTGCCATCGGCCCCTCCTCTGCCATCCGTCAGAGCCCTCACATTGTTTTGACGTCTAGTTAATTCTGGCCCCGATGATTTATCAAACTCTTATTACGGCCCGCTGAAAGCCTCATTTATTGTCCTGATGTATGGTAATGATAGCCCCGCGCCACCGCCTGCCCTGAATCTTAACCAACGCACTTTTGTCCTCTCTTCTCGTCTCTTCCTCTCTCTCTGGATCTGGCTTTCTCTCCCTGCATTTATATATCGCTCCTCTTCTGTTGTCTTATCCTCAGTGGCTTTTGCTTCATTTTCTGTTTTGGCCCTAAAGTCTCTTTTTTTTTTTGTGCTACCGTCTCCCTCTTGCTCCCTCACTTCATCTCCTTTTTCTTTTTTTTTTCTAACTTTGGTCAGCTATTGTTTTCACTTCTAAGCTATTTCATCAACGCCTCTTTTAATCCCCCTGTGATACTGAGAAGTCGGTCATCTCCTGTTCCGTCTCATTCCACCTGTCTGTCCTGTTTTGAAATGAAAAGCCTTGATACTGCATGGGACAATATTGGAATTCAGCCAGACGCTAAATATCACTGTCACGGGCCTTTTCTCAACCTGATATGGATGCCCCGCATCAGACGACACACACATCATACCCGCGGCCATTGAAAAACGTCACTCTGCTACCCTGAGAATAGGCATTTTACTCCTGCAGCAGATCATCAAATATCGCAGATCTAGAATTACCCCCGCGGCCCTGACACAAAAACAAAACACTTCTGCTGAATAATTCAGACTGCGGCAGGATCTTAGGGGCATTAGCCGTCGATGGAGTGCAATAAAAGCTGGTGAGAAATCAATGGAGCGAGACTATATCCATTGTCCACAAAGCAAGATCCATTCCTAATGTGTCTGCAGCCATTTAAGTTGAAAGCTTAGTATTCTTTTCGCTGATGCTTGATGTCTTCCTCTGTGATGCTTCAGATACAAGTTTGTATTACAAGTCGTGTTTTGCTTTGTCTTTTTATTCTTGTATCAAATGCCCATATTGTAATAGAGGATTTGTCAGTGTTTGAATCATAACATTAGTGCAAGAATTTGATGTAAATGCTGACTGGAAGATAAAACACAACACACTGTTTTAAAGCCAGACTCTTATCTTGAAAAACAACAACAACAACAACAACAAAACAGCACATTTCCCTCAAATGCAACAAAAGTTACATTCAATTCAACACACTCTGAGTTCATACATTTCCCTGTGACCAGTAGCTAAATGAGCAATGTTGGCAAAGACTAATCATCAATATTGACTGACAGGTTTTTTTTTTTGTTTTTTTAAATTGCATTCTTGATTCTGTTTGCACATTGACAACAATTTATGGATTTTTGCAGGTGCACTGGAAAAGTCATTGTATATGTCTGTATACAAAGTCTTAAATAATAGTCATAATGCTGAATTTCCTAGTACCATACCACACCATACCATACCATACCATACCATACCATACCATACCATACCATACCAACTTTATTTATAAAGCACTTTAAGAACTTTACAGTTAGCCATAGTGCCGTACACAAATCATAAAACGGGAATAAATGAGTAAAAACAGTGATAACACAGGGTGCAAAGCGGGCTAAGAACAACAAAATACAACCATCATAAAAACAAAGACAAACAAAAATCTGGTAAAAACAATATAGGAAATCTAAAAAAACACAACAACCCCCCCATCTCACTCTCTGATTTAAAGCCAATGAGAAAAAGTGCATTTTTAGACGTGATTTAAAGACAGGCAGAGACTGAGCCTGCCTAAATAGTCATTTCAAAGGTGCAAACATAAGAAACCGTATTTATGTTTATCTACACAAAATGCTAAGTTTTTTTTCTCTCATTCTGTAAAATTCTGTGAATAATGTCTTATTCATTCTTTCATTTCATTCTTATTGAAAATGTCTGCAGTGTGATATTTGCACACATGCAAAACCTGTTGATACAAAACTCTGTCATAGTATTTCAAAGTTGCTGGTTTTTCTTTCAGGTTCTCTCTTTCACAGAAATCTGAGCTTATCTTGTCTTGTCTTGGCATCTCTCGTCCAGCCTTGTAAACTGTTGGCTGGTTGGTTTGAGAACGTGCTCCTGAAACCTGAATATAGACATGTTATTCCTGGATGTGTGTATGATTTCAGGGGGTCTAATTACAGAAATTGAATATAATGACTTAATAATAATGTTTTGATTAGTACATAATGACACAACAATGTGAATCATTGCTTGTTCATTACTGTAGACCTCATAGTTCACCAAATCACTCCATTAGCTCAGAGGGACTGTTTTTTTAAATACATTTTATAGCTGGTGGTATTAGTCTTTAAGTGTATTATGGGCTTACGCATATTACTGTCACCTGCCATGTTACATTTTGTTTTTGCAGAGGATGTAGTGGTTATTTTGTTGGCTTCAATCTGCAGCTTCACCACTTTGATCACTGTTATTTATTTATTTATTTATTTATTAGTTTGGAACAGCAATTTATATTACAGAGCATTACATGTATAATATCAAGAGCAGTTTTGGACCCACTGCCATGCACATATTCTATAAATTTCAATAACTATATACACATTGGGAGAGAAAACGTGTACAAACTGACAAAAAAAAGTCAGGGAGAAGGGATTAGATGAGGATAGAAACTATGATAAATGTAGAAACAATGAGAGTAAGGTAAAGTCAAAGTTACAGTTCAGGCTTCCACAAAATCTGGTTGTAAAGGCTCAATATACTTGATCCATTTGGTTCAGAGTTAGAAGAAAAAAAAACTGTTTTCTTAAGATGAAGAGAAAAAGTAATCCGTTCCATTAAACTAATGTTATTCACTATATCGCTCCACTGCTGTATGACAGGGGGGTTCAGGAAGCAACCATCGTCTTGTGTGTGCTTTTTGCCGGTGACTATCAAAATATTAAACAAATATTCATCAAATCACCCTCTGCTAAAATCAGCATTCCCTAGAAATAATGTGGGGAATTGCAAGGGTAAGTCAAATTTAAATAAGTTTTTTAAAGCTTTATTAACCTCTGTCCAGAAGGGTCGAATCACTGGGCATTCCCTAAATATATGCCAGTGGTTTGCTTCCAGAGATCCATTTGATCACTGTTTAATGAGAAAATCTAACACTTAGAATAAAGTCTACTTCAGAATGGAAAGTGCTGTTTACATGACTCATTACAAAGCCTGAATATTAAAGTGACCTATCATTCCCAGTGGTTCAATTGGCTTTTGTGAGGAGGGGGAACCTTTACATAACCCATGGTCAAATGGTCATCTTATTTCACAAGCATCTACATTATATTACCCTCACATTGTCCACAATTTAAAAACAGCTCACAAGCCGAATAAGTGTGGGTAACCCTGCTGTAGGCCCTAGAATTCTAAGATCCGTTTAGAATAGATCATGGTTTAGATGAGTGGTGCACTGATGTTGACATACTGAGATACTAGAATCATAGAATGTGTTATGACGCAATGTCTGATAATCCCATGTAGCAGATTTAGGTGTGTCTTTGGGTCGTCTTGCTCTTATTCAACTTCATAGTTTATTTCATTTATCAGGAGATGAAACTGAATCACAGAAATAGTAGAGGGTTGTTTTACAATGAGGGAGGTGGAATTGAGCTCTGATGTGCTCCGGCCTAATTTTGTCACATCTGCTCCCAGACGTTAGTCTGGTTTTGTCTGTCTTGTCTGTCGTTTCCTGTTTTATTTTGTTAAGTCCTCCACATGTGTCATGTCTGGTGTCTTTGCTTCCTGTTTCTAATTTGTCCCACCTGTGTGATTACCTGTCCCCGCCCTGATTTGTTCCACCTGTGTTTCATTGTCTTCCCTCCCTCTTGTGTATTTAAGCCCTGTGTTTCCTCTTGTCCTGTGCCAGTTCGTAATCTCCTTCGTGTGTTACTTACCAGCGTTTTTTGGATCATGTCTGTCTGTTTGCCTGTTTTTGATCCGGATTGCCTTCTCTGACTTCTGCCCTTTTGCCTGACCCTTGTCTGTGCCTCTGCCTCCGCCTCCAACGATTCAACGTGTGTTCGACCTTTTCGCCTGCTTTACCGGTACGTGAGCTAGCCTGTTCCCTATGTCCTGTTGCCCTTCCGTCTGCCTTTCTGTGTATGACCTAGTTCTGTTACTGACTTCCTTCTGCTCTCCCCTAGTCGGATTCTTGACGTGTTTTACCGGAACGAACTGTGGGGTTCTGTCTCCGGTCCACTTCATGAACCTCGTGAAGAACCCAGGACTCTGTGTCTTCAAAATTCTGTTTATTAACTCTATCAGAGATTTGTCAGTTAACTTCCTGTTTAATAAACACTGTATACTTTTACGTCTGCCTCTGGGTCTTGCATGTGGGTTCAGTTTTCGTACTCGAGCCATTACAAATTTAAGAAAGTAAAAAATGTATTTATGTAGCATTTATCATAGAGAAAACCACACAAAGTGTGTTACAGATTAAAAGGATACAAGACATGATCATTCCATGTCCACACTAATACAGTTATTCATCCAAACAGATACTGTCTTCCTCTTCTAACCTTCGTTTTACAAAATATCTCACATAAATCAACACAAAAATTACTGGACACTGTGGATAATACTGGACATAAGAAATTCAGAGGCTTTAATCTGTCATTAATGTGAGCAGAAACCATATATTCGGCTTTAACCCTTTCATGCATGAATTATGAGAACTTTAATGGGTCAAAACACAGTGATGTCCCGTCAGAGAGCGAAATTTAATTGATTGCCATTGCAATATAAAGTAGCTCCTTGTTTTGGATAATCCCTTATGGTCCAACTAAAGCAAAAATGAATTTAAAAGTAAAAATGTGGGTCAAATTGTCTCTAAAATGTCCTGTCAGAGATTTTGATTACCGTGTTTTGACCCTAATCAAGATATTTTTCTTTTTTTTTTTTTACTCCTCTTTAGGCATGAAAAAAACAATGCGATTGAAAATTTTTTTTATGAACTTATTTTTCATGGAGTTGCAAAAATATCTACTCAGCTGGACATCATGCATTTAATATTTGAAGCAAAGAAACATGTATTTACTGATACACTGTGTGAAAACTATGAAATAATTTTTTAAATGCTGCTAATCTAATGTTTTGTCACATTTTAACGTACTCTAATATTAGCTGTTACTCACTTTATGGAGATAATATGCTAAAAAAAAAAAACTTTTTGTTTAAGAAAAATGGCTAATTACAGTCTATTAACAATAACAAGCAATTGATTTACACTCAAACATGTTACTGCAGATCAGATTTATCAAGAACAGCAAAGTTACAGTAATGGTATGAATTGCAGTGCATGGGATGATGCATAGCGGATATGGAACTAAAACAATAAAATCCATGAATATACAAGAGAACAGCTGTAGAATAGCTGTCCACTGGAGTGACCACTATGCATGAAAGGGTTAAACATAAGTTACCTTAAGTGTTTTTTGGGGTGTAGAAGTGTATTTTTACACGATGTGGATTTGTCCTTAACACTAGTCTGGTCCATCTCCCAAAGGTATCCATGCTGACCTTGATCTACTGCAGGTCATACACTGATTTACACACCTGGATTTGTGGTTTCAGGTGCAGCTTCATTACACAATGTAATAGCAGAAATGAACAAAATGATTTCTGACACGATGGTTTTCCAGTGTGTCCATTTTCCTTGTGCACACAGATACACACAAACCAGAGTTTTTTAAAATCTCAGCTGCTGAAATGTGGACGAAAGACCCAAATGCAGAGAAAAATGTGTTTTGCAAAATATCTGCATTAGTATGGATGGGGTGAAATTGATAGTAAAATATTTTCTTTGAGTTTCTGTCCTAACTCAGCTCTACTGCAGGTCATGCATGGATTTATACACCTGGATTTGTTGTTTCAGATTAGGGATGTAACGATATGAAAATTTCATATCACGGTCATTGTGACCAAAATTATCATGGTTATCATTATTATTGCGGTATTGTTGAAATTTTTCTCAAAATGTTCAAAAAGTACTAATACACACACTGAAATAATTTAACCAAGTTGTATTTTGAGAAAAAAATAAAATAAAATAATTGGCACAATGCACTTTCTCTAGGCAGAAACCTTCAGTTATTAACCCGTAGTGGTCGGAGCCTATTTTTTCCTGTTTTTCAGTACTTGTGATTTTGCCTTTATTTACTATATAAACAAATGTTTACTACACCCATGTTTGGTATCTTTTTTTCAGCACAACTTCATTTATATCATCTGTCTATTATTTTTTTTCACTTTAACCTACTATATCAACACAAAAGGCCAGAAAACACAAAAATATATAAATCTGATTTGAAAAATGTATATACTTTATTGCATTAATAACACACAGATGCTTAACAAACCTTTTCAAAGACTTTAAAAGTGAATATTGGCTCCAAATATGAGGTATATAAAATTAAAATTGTAATAAATTAAAACTATACTCAAATATTTGACATAAAAGCATATCTTTACATGGGGTTTTTTCCCCTAAAAGTGCGGTAATCAAACACGGTTATCATGATAATTGGAATTTAAACGGTAATACTAACCGTCCGCAATTTTCCCGCAGTTTATCGTTATACCGGTAATCGTGAAATCCCTATTTCAGATACAGGTTTATTACTCAAAGCAACAACAGATATGTGAAATATAGAGTGTGACGCCATCATTGAAACATATGTAGAGAAAAATATCTGTTTTGCCAAATATCTGCATCACTGTGGATGTGGCATCAGTGTGCATGTAAACACACTGAGTCAAGATCATGGTAAATACATTGTAATCAAAGATGTCACTTACAAACACTGACCAAATAAGTCAAATATGTCAAACTGCATCCTCTGTCTCTAGTCCCTTTCCCCTCTGGGCCCCTGGTGTCCTCACCCCATCCTGTCGCCCCCCTGCACAGGCACCCGGGGAGCTTTAAATACTTTATTGGCCTGTAACATTACCTTAATGTCTCTGAGCATCTCATTCCAATAGAGACTAATGAAGAGTGAAGGGAGGCTGTGTATGGCAGCCTGCGTCAACACGAAACACATGTGGCTTTACTCACTGCCGCAGGTGCGTTTGTATGTGTATACATGTGCGTCAGTCTTGATCATACTTGTGCATGAGAGAGAACATTAGTGCAATTGAGTGTGTGAGCGCCGTAGTCCTATATTGTGTTTCCCGGAAGTTAGAGATCCCTGGTGATGTTAATGGCTCCTGACAAACTGGGGAGAGGGAAATTGAGATCATATCGACAGACGTGTAGACATGCCAGCGACTCACAATGCACACACAGGAACACACATTTCTTTTCTTCGTCTCCTTCTCCTTCGTTCCCTCTGTCGCTCTGAAGGACGTGCAGCGAGTGAGGTCAGGCATTAGTACTGTTATCTGATGACTGTGTGTGTATGTGTGTGTATGTGTGTAGGTGTGTGTGTGTGTGTGTTGTGGTCAGGCCATCTATCAGCCAGCTGTCTGCCAGGACTCTCCATTAGGCCTTGGACCTGAGTGATGGCTACGCTGGTCCTCCACTCACTACTCCACACGCCTATATATCAACTATACACACACATACACACATCTTGGGGCTGGAGATGAATGGTGCCTGTGCTTCTCATGTCACACTGCACTGTCTGTCTGGAAAAAAAAAACACACACACACAGACACACACTCTGATATCTTCACTCAGCACACAGAGGCTGGAGCGGTACTTAGATGTGACTGCACTATACTGGTGACTTCATTAAAGAATATGTATTGTGCCATTAGGCGGCTGGGGTCACCTTTAGTGTCTCTGGCAGCGAACACACAATCCCCCTATACACATAAAATCCAATCATCTCTCTTGCTCTCTTTTTCTATCGCTTTTCCCCCCTTCGCCTAATTCATCCATCACCCCGTCGCTCTGCTCTCCTTGACCTAATTAGGAGCAGGCACCTGATCTTTCACCTTTCAAATGATGTCACTCTCTGGCTACTTTATCAACATCACCTCCCTCGTTCTCTCCTTCTTTTTCACCCGCTGTCGATCACTTTCTCATCGCCCCCCCCCCCTTTCCTATTCCTCCTCTTCCTCCCTTGCACCTTCGCCCTGCCATCCATTCATCTCACACCCTGCAATCCTCTCTCTCACCTTGCCGTCCTCCTCCTCCCCCTCCTCTACTCCACTTCTCATCTCTCCTCTCCTCAGCTCCTTATTGCTCTATCAATCTCTCTGGCAGAAGATCAATATCAGCGCCGCGGCTGCTTTTCTTCCCTTCCTTCTCCGCCCCTCTCTTCTCACTTTGGAGCCCATCTCCTTGTCTGCAGTAGGATCCTTTTTAGTAGGAAATGTGGCTCTCCATTAGCTCTCCCTCACCCACTGTTGTTAACCACTTCCATCACTGTTTTTTTTTTTTTAACTTCCTGCTCTGTTGCAGCTTTTTTCAGACGGGTAAACACTCGCTTCTGCTTCATTTACTGTAGATCGTGGGTGTCAAACATATGGCCCGTGGGCCAAAACAAGCCTGCCAAAGGTCCGCAGCGTGAATTTGTGCAAAAAATGACAGTGAAGACATAAACCATTCATTCATTCATTCATTCTTTTTCTGAACCCACTTTATCCTCACTAGGGTCATGGGGTCGCATGGAGCCTAACCCAGCTACTTATGGGCGAAGACATTAACCAATAAAGACCCAAATATCCACCAGTGACCAAAACCATACTGATGTAAAATGTTTAATAATTTAAGACCAACTAATCCTATCAATATATATAAATAAGTGGCATAAAATATTGTTTGTCATCTTTTCATGGTCATCAGATGTGACCCATTTGGACATTCAAAAGCTCCGTAGTGAACATGGAAACACTGTCATCTTCTACAACATTGATTCACCAGTAAAACCCATGGAGTTGGATTAATGACAGTGGATGGACACACTGGGTTTATATTCAGTTAATGATAGATTTGACTGAAAAAAATCCCAGTTTCTTAAGTTTTCTCTGTTTTTGGTGTAATAATCCTCAAATGTAGTTGCAACATAATGATTAAAGTACATGATCAGTAAATTAAATACAGGAAAATACCTAATTTTCACTGAAGAAATGCAAAATAGAGACTACGATATTATGATAAATAGCAATACATCACTTAAGAAAGGTTAAATAGAGAGAAAAATTCATTTGGCAGCTGCCACAAAAGTAGCACTGAGTCTTTATTGGTTGATAGTAAAGTGTGTCAAACTCATTTTAGTACCAAACTACAAATTACAACAATAGTGTGTCTGTTACTAAATGTTTTGTACCTTTGTAGAGCCACTGTAATCTACATAAAATGCACATGTATAAATGTTAAGGCATAACATTGCACTTACTTTTCTTAAGAAATTTCAGGTTTTTTAGGTTATTCCATTTTTGTGAAAGGATAGTTTGTAAATGTAAAAACATTCATAATTTAATTGAACATTTTTGCATTTAAACAAAACAAAAACATCTCATTATTTATTGGTTATTATGCTATTATTTTACTGGTCCAACCCACTTGAGATCAAATTTGGTTGAACTAAAATGGGATTGACACCACTGCTGTAGATCCTATATTCCAGTATACCATATGTTAGTTTTTGAGTTATTCATGACACAAGTTATGTACATGCACCTCATGTGTTTGTGTTTGATTAGCAACTGGTATGAATTGTGGCTTGATGAGAAAAATTTTCTAAATCAAATTGTCTTTGAAAATATGGCAAATTCTGGTATAAAACACAATATACAACATTTGAAGTGACCTTTAGTTTGATAAGAACATTGACAACTCAAAGACATCATTGCCTGATCATGTGGGTATAAAGAGGGAGGCGTTCATACCTCCTCTGAAGTAAAAGTAATGAAAAGTAATTTACTGTGCACAAAACATGAAACATGAGCCTCTGCCTCAAGGTCACATTTACATTTAATTTCAGAATGAGTGCAATCAGGGCAGAAGATCTTAAAGTAACTCACTTTTGTAACAACATCCTACAAGTCAGTAATGATGGATTGATGGTAAAAATTCAAAGCTTGGATGCTATTTGTCTCCACATACAGAGAAAAGATGTTACTTTGCTCAAGATTCCTGGTATTTGTACTTGATTACTTTTTACTTTTCATTTTAAGACACATATCTGTACTTGCTTCTCTTTTCCAAGTCAGGCTTGTTACATTAGTTCCAAATCATTTAGAGAGGTTATATGTAGTATTGACATTCACACATATTAACAGCAGTTAAAGCCAGAACCAAAAGCTGGTTAAAGACAAAACACAACTGTTCTCATATGTAAATATTGTGTATATTGTGTACGAGAGTGAGTGAGTGAGTGAATAAATGCCTCATATTATATAAATGCAACACTGGATTATTGAATTGTATGGTATGATTGTTTTAAATAGTGTATATTTTATATTTCACTGCAATGTTGTGGAAGAGCCCAACCGGGGACAGGAGTTGAGAACTGGCACTAGCTATACTCTATATGCATCACATCAGCTGCAACTAGGTTTGAATGCATTGTCCCTGTCAAATAAATAAATAAATAAATAAATGAAAAGTTTAATGTGCCAACTGCTGCCAAAACCACAAACAAATTAATGCTATGTATCCTCAGATCGTATCACCCACGGAATTAAATATGAAGCTCATTGTTTATGCATATCGGTATTATGGTATCATCAAGATTCTCCTGCAACTACAAACTCACATGATTGGTCAAAATAATACTGTGTCCTATAATCTTCATATGCTTCATTAGCTGATAGTTTACATTATAGCTTTGTTAGCTTAGCTCTGCTTTAAGACTGAAAACAGCCACAGTAAAACCACAAACCACCTCCGTTTTCTGTACGGTTTGTGTTGAATTATAGATCTGTTTGGAATCCAACAAACAAGGTCAGAACTATCACAGTTTAGTCTGAACCGTGGATTAACAAATGACAATTTAGCAAAGATAATAACATCATATAACTTTATACCGTCATAAGCCTCAAAATCAAACTCACCCAAGTAGAAGAAACGCTACCATTTCAGCATCAAACTCCACTCTTTTCATTCAGAGCTGTGTCTAGTTATGGAAATAACAACAGCACTTCTAGTTTTTATCACTTTGTCACTTTCTTTGACTTAAATTGTCGTTTCTTAGCAGTTCTCATGACCATCGACATTGGGTCAGCCTTATAGAATGATTCACTACTGCCTCTAGTGGTCACAATTATTCACAGTGACATTTTGACCCATGGTTAAGAATTAATTGTGTTCATTTCTCTGGTTTACACTACATTGTCACCTTTGTCATAATGTCAGAGCTCTTCATTCTGAACACTCTCATTTCAAGTCATTCTTACCTCCGCCAAGGAGGTTATGTTTTTGCCAGGGTTTGTTTGTTTGTTTGTCTGTTTGTTTGTCTGTCCGTTAGTGTGCAACATAACTCAAAAAGTTAAGGACAGATTTGGATGAAATTTTCAGGGTTTGTTGGAAATGGGATAAGGAAGAAATGATTAAATTTTGGTGGTGATCGGGGGTGGGGGGGCCCACGGGGGGGGCGGGGGGGGCACTGATCAGCCTTGGCGGAGGTCTGCGCTCTCCGAGTGCTTCTAGTTTTAATATAATAAAGTATAATACCTATACATATGTCCTTTATGGATAAATAAATATTCAGTCTTTTTTTGATTATGCACCCTCCTGACCTGAAAACTGATTCAATGTAAATGAATAGAACAGTCACACATTAAAAACAACTGGTGCCAGGCACAACAAACCCCGCCCCTTGCACATATTTCGCCCATTATAAGTAAATGGGAAGATTTAAAAAATTCATCAAAAATCTGAACTTTGACCTACTGCTCCCAAAATGTAATGAGATCCATTCTGGGTCACTGGCAATCTATAAAGTCAATTTGGTATGAATTCAACCAATAGCTTTGCTGCTACAGGCATGTGAAATTTTGTATATTATAAGTAAATGGGGGGAAAAAAAAGATTTTAAAAATTAATAAAAAAAATTGAAACTTTGATGTATTTTTCCAAAAATATAATGACATCTATTCTGGGTCACTGGCAATCTATAAACCAAATTTGGTATGAATTCAACCAATGGTTTTGCTGCTACAAACATTTGAAATTTTGCCCATTATAAGTAAATGAGGAAAAAAAAAAAAAACTTAAAAAATATCATAAAAAATTGAAACTTTGATGTACTTCTAATAAAATGTAATGACATCTATTCTCGATCACTGACAATCTATAAACCAAATTTGGTATGAATTCAACAGATAGTTTTTCTGCTAGAGTGTTAACAAACATACAAACAAACAAACTAACTGAACCAAAAACAATACCTGGGGTAAAAATGATGTGACATGATAAAACAGATAAAAAAGGGAAATTGGACCTCATAGGAAAAGGCATCATAAAGTTTTGGTGGTTATTTGCCCATTGGATCAAATAAAATTCATATTTTCAAATAAAATAAATAATGAGGCCTTTGTATTATGGTAGATTAGAACCTCTTGTTCTTGAGTTGAATCATACTCCTAAAATCTACTAGAATAATATTTTTTATCTTTTTGAGCAAATAATGTATGTACAAAAACATCTGTGTCCATTTGTCCCATTCAACAGTGCTGCACTGATTTATTTTCATTTCCATGTAGTTGTTTCTCTGCAAATTTTTATGCATCTGCAGCAGGAAAGTCACAGTCATAAAAGCAATGAGACACACTGCTGGGTACTGTAGGTCACTGCAGATAGGACTGTCAGTTAAATGCTTTTAACATCTACGCTGACCTCACTGTTTGTGGCGTAGCATCCCGACCTTCTGAGATGGGCGGCAACACGTGACGCTCATGCCAAGCCAGCAGTCAGACAGGCTGCACTGCCAGCCTTTCCAATTACAGAGACATTAGCAGGCAGCGAGCGGCAGCTAATTTGACAAGCTGAGATGATGCCCATTCATATCCACCCTGCTTCAGTGGCCCAGGGTAAATATTTCCCCAAGCTCAGTATAAATAGAAAGACAATATTTGAACAGCTGAGAGGAGAGACGGACCGAGCGAGGAAGAGAAGGAGGTGGAGAGGAACTGAAGGAGAGATCTTAATCCTTTATGTATACATGCAATACATATTCATAAAGTAGATGGTCCTTAAGGTGAAACTGGAGAGTGGCGGCACAAGACAGGAATGTTATCTGATACAAAGGACTCCAGGACTCTAGGACGACTTTTGTTGAATTTGGATTATTGGTGTTTTGACTGTAAGAAAATTTGGGATATTGAATTTAGTAAATAGCCGATGAGAGTTGAGCTATAACCGAGTAGGAGTTTATCTCTTGTTGTTGTTGGACTTGAGCACATTTTCTTTAAATTCAGTGGCGTTATATGAAATTACCACATGGAAAAGCTACATTGAATTATATACTTAAAAAAAAAAAAGGCATTTACTCATATTTAATGCAAATTTTCACTCAACGATGTAACAAAACTTCATATATAACAAGATAAATAGAAAATACTTTCAAACTAAAGCTGCAAACACTTATCTGGAGCCCTTAACTTCATATTTTGGGTTCTTTTTTTTAATCATTATTCCTCTGTAAATCGTTGATTTGTAACATGATGAAATAACAACCAGAGCATAATATGAAATGCTAAATATTTTTCACACTGTTAACATTCACAAAACCATAATTTGGGCAGTTATTTAATGCTATGATTACAGATTGAGCACTGAATACAGATTTTAGACATAAAATCATTTGAGTCTATTGTCTGACAGTGTGTAGATGCATCATTAGGTCAGGTATCTTTCAGGTTTTTACACACTCCACTGCATTAGAGGCATGTTATGGCCCTGGCCCTCTACATCCAATGTGAGTTATTACACCTCTGCAATAAATCCAAACTTTATGAAGCCAACCCTGTCTACAATCATTACATTTTTAAGATGCGATTGGTGGATGTGTCTAACCCATTACTGCACAAATAGAAGCTGTTCATCCCCACCCACATGTCACTCTTACTTCATGTTAGTATATGAAAAGATGGAGGATTAGGGTTAATTCCGTAGATTAGACCTAAATGCAATTCCTTGGAAATGTATATCCAACATTTACAGCTGAATACACACTGCTAGCTGTTAACTATCCTGACATTTCTTGGGCAAGGGTGCAGATTTTATTATGTTTCACTGATGTGGCACAGAGTAAACACTTTAATGATGCCCTCTCTTTCCACTTTGTCTATATAGATAAGAGCAGAACACTGTATCCACAAGGTAACACTCAGTGTGGTTTGATGGATAAAGTTTTATAAACACCTAAATAAATACAAGACAGCCAATTAAAAATAGTTCACCATGCAAGAAGAGGAGAAACATGTGAAATATGGAAGTGAACAAAATATATCTGACTCATTAAACATGCAGCAAGACACAACATTCTTATAGTGTTCTGCTTTTCATTTAAAATCAAACATTTCAGCACAATGTGGTCATATTTTCTACATAATTCTTTCTGTGATTACATTCTTTTTCCTTTCTCTAATGGTATCTTTAAGTATTAATTTTCTGGTGTCTTTTTGTTTCTGTTCTGCATGCTCATACATGGCTTCACTGACTTTATATTTGTTTATATTTAGATTATATTGACACCATATCATGGCTTATGGATGAAACATAGCATGTTTGCTAAATCTGGCACTTTTGTAAATGTGTGCTTGTTAAATAAACCAATAATTATGATTATGATAATGGTAAGCATGGTAGAGTGGTGCAGTGGTTAGCACTGTTACGACACAGTAAGAAGGTACTGAGTCTGATCCAGTTCTCCTCATGTCTGCATGGGTTCTCTTCTTCAACCCATAAAGACCCAGTGCTAATTTTGTGGTAGTTCCGAAGTAAATTTTTCTCTCTATTTAATCTTTCTTAAGTGATTTATCACCATTTATCACAATATTATCCTCTCCATTTTGCATTTTTTGTGTGGAAATCAGGTATTTTCCCATATTTATTTAGTGATCATGTATTTTAATCATCATGCTGAGATTACATTTGAGGGCTATTTTACCAAAAACAGAGAAACCTTGAGAGAAAGTGACTTTTTTGGTAAAATCTAACATTAACTGAACATAAACCAAGTACACTCAAGGAAAAAAGAAGCGCACCATTTTCATTCTCTTGTTTTTTTTGGTTTTTTTTTTCCAGAAATATGGCAGTTATTGCAAAATTGCAAACTACAATGAGTTCAGTACTATTCTGAGTCAAAATGAAATGACTGTTTTCCTGGTTCCGGTTGATTGATTTTGATTAGCAATAAGAACTGTATTTCTGTGTTCCTCACCCATGTCTGCTCATGAGTGAAACTCACAGATGAATTGGACCTCTCCTCAATTGTGTGCAACCATTCCCTATAAAAAGACACCAAAATGGAGCAAAAACACATTTGTCCACAATGCCATGACTGCTGCAACCGGAGAGAGATCAGGCCATTGGCATGCTTCACGCTGGACGGAGCAGACGGGCCGTAGCCAGGGTGTTTGGAGTCCGTACTGCTCATGACGTCTCCTGTACACTTGGTCTCTGCCATCCGTCCTGAAGCACTGGAACTTTTTCTCATCACTGAAAATGACTTGGGACCATCTCTGCAAAGTCCAGCAATGATGTGCATTGCACCATTGGACTCAAGCGTGATGATGTTGTGGAGTCAGCACTGAACCTGTATATGGATGATATGGCCTGATACTGTCAGCTCATAGGTGATTACGAATGGTTCTAGCAGACACTGGCCTGTGACGTGTCCCAGTGGTCTTGGCTGCAGTTATGGTTGCTGGCCGAAACCTGTCACAGAGATGTAACAGCCGATTGGCATGGTCCTGTGCAGCGGTTGTAACACCCGGTCGACCAGATCTGGGACGGTCGTTGGAGGAGCTGGTGGTGTACAACGGTAGAGTGGTGGACTCCAAACACCCTGGCTACGGCCCGTCTGCTCCGTCCAGGTTGAAGCATGCCAATGGCCCCATCTCTCATATCACCCATATGTTGGTTCAGTGCTGACTCCAAAACATCGTCACGCTCGAATCCAATGGTGCAATGCACATCGTCTCTGAACTTTGCAGAGATGGTCCCAAGTCGTTTTCAGTGATGAGAAAAAGTTCCGGTGCTTCAGGGCGGATGGCAGAGACCGAGCGTACAGGAGACGTCATGAGCAGTACGGACTCCAAACACCCTGGCTATGGCCTGTCTGCTCCGTCCAGCTTGAAGCATGCCAATGGCCCGATCTCTCTCCGGTTGCAGTAGTCATGGCATTGTGGACAAATGTGTTTTTGCTCCATTTTGGTCTTTTTATAGGGAATGGTTGTGCACAGCTGAGGAGAGGTCCAATTCATCTGTGAGTTTCACTCATGAGCAGACATGGGTGAGGAATACAAAAATCCAGTTCTTATTGCTCATCAAAATCAATCAACCTGAACCAGGAAAACAGTCATTTCATTTTGACTCAGAATAGTACTGAACTCATTGTAGTTTGCAATTTTGCAATGACTGTCATATTTCTGAAAAAATCGAGAAAATGAAAATGGTGCGTTTCTTTTTTCCTTGAGTGTATGTCCACCTACTGTCATTTGTCAAACTCTATGGGTTTTACTGGTGAATCAATGTTGTAGAAGATGATGGTGTTTCCACGGTAACTACAGAGTCTCTGAACATCCAAATGGGTCATATCTGATGACTGTGAAAAGATGAATAACTGCATTTTACACCAATTATTTACATGTATTGATAGGATTCATGGATCCACAGGTATTAAACAGTTCAGATCAGTAGATGGTTTTGGTCGATGGTGGATGTTTGGGTCTTTATGGGTTAATTAGCTTAATTGGTCATCTTAGTTGTTCATTTCCATATGTCAGCCCTGCAATGAACTAGAATAAGGTGTACCCCAGCACTTATGGACCACCGCCACTAGATCTAGGGGTACCCTGTCACGCTGACAAAGCAGCAATATGTGATGAATGTGTGCATTTCCATATACTTCATTTATAAAATTAGAAAAATACATTATTTTACTGTCAGATTTAGAATATTGTCCTACTTAGAATAGTAGTGAAGTTTTTTTTGTAGGAGTTAAGTCTGCAGTATTGGTTTCCTTTCTGTAAAAACTGGTCTGTACAAACAGCCTCCCTCGACTACATGGATGGTGTCCCAGCCTTTTGAGTGTCCTCACAATGGGGGCCAGTGCTCAGTATTGTGCCACGCTGTCCCATTGTCCTGTCATATGGATGGATGAGGCTGAGAGCAGGAACAGAGGCTGTGGCCAGCTCTATTATGTATTACATTCTGCTTTTGCACTCACTCCCTTTTCGTTACACTTTACCCCAACCGTCGCTACCCTCCCTCGTCTTTCTCCACTTCTTCCGGTGGAGAGACGCACACAGAGGCAGGACGGCAGCCAGAAAACGCTCATTGTTCCCTTGGGTTCTCCATTGATCCTGCCAATCACTTCATTTACTGCCTTATCAATGCAGACTCCCACCTCTTTCCCCCTCGTCAGCCCAGACCCCAATCGATCCACGTACGGCTGAGTGCATGTTCGACTGGAAGCACAGGAAAACACACACACACACAAGTACACCTACACACACATACACACATTAAGATGGCCATACAAAGATAGACAACCTTTAATCTCAGTAAGAGACAAGTGAAAGACCATAGGACCAAGATGTCAGAAAAGTGGCAGATGGCAGATGGCTGCATGAAAATAACTCACTTATCAGCCAGTGACCCACAAACACACACCACCAACTCACATGCATCGCTTAGATTTCAGCCTTATTGTCCACTCCTGCCACAGAGAGACAGATGGCAAGGGTCAACAGCCAAGGATTATCAGCTCAGGTAGCACAGCAAATATTGTTACTGATGGAAAATATGCAACTACAGACAGAAATCGATTGTTTGCTGGATGATGAATACAGACTAGTGATTATGGTTTACCTACTGCTTCATTATTCACTGCTACCGTGCTGCCTGGGCATGAATCACAACCGTCTTCTGCCCCGAGCCATTTCTTAAATCTAAACAAGAACAAAAGCAAGAGGAAGTGGAAAGCCCACTCTTTTATTTTTTAAAAAAAGGAGAATGTATAGGAGGATTGAGTGGGTGAGACAAATATCAAAAACAAAGAGCAGTGAAGAGAGAGGGAAAGGATGTGTGTAGGAGTGGAGGATGAAAGGAGTGGGATGGGGAGAACGGAGGCACGATGGGATGATGATGGATGGTTGGTAAGATTCACCTGGGAGCGTTTTGGTTGGTGGTGACTCAGGAAAATATCTGTTTGCCCTGAATGTCTTCTGATTATTACTGTTACATGGTAGAGAAATTTATTATGATAACACTATTTAACTTTATATGTGCAACTACCCCACCCACAAATCACAAAAGGCTCAGAGGATGGATGGATGGATGGATGGATGGATGGATGGATGGATGGATGGATGGAAGCACAACTGCATTAAACGATAGCTCATGTGTGGCTTATATTTTTATACATAAATTGTACAAATAATTTGGAACTTGGAAACACATTGTACTGTTAAACTACATGGATTTAGTACCAGGATATACCAGCCCAGTAAGTGAAAGAACAAGTTTTGAATAGAAAGGTTTTTGGAAAATTTTTACTTTTTTGCAGCTTCACTCGTCAGTCAGGTGAACAGAACTGAGGTTATAATGAAAAGATCATTTACATAAAACAATCCATATAAATGCAGGGTTTTTTTGGCCAGTTGTCTGTTATACAACACTGTAAAATTAACTGACGAAACACATTGCAATATGTTGTAAATATGGATTTAAAGGTTCAGTGTGTTACACTGAGTGACATCTAGTGGTTACTAATCTCTAAGATGCATCTTTCCAGCATATGGAACTGATGCTGTGTGACTGACTGTAGAACATTTACTCTGGCAGCCTGAAACCTCAATTCAGATTTACTGCTCAGATTACATTTTTGTTTTTGTTTTTTTGTTTGTCTCTTCTCTTCATTTTAAAAAATGCAGCCAATTTCCCATTCCAGTGTTAATTAGTCTTAGTCCTTAAATGAAACCCAGCCACAAAAGTACTAATACATGCAGTAAAACTACTCCACTACAAGTAACATTTGCAGCAGTGAGCTGCCACTGAACTCCAGATCTTCATCAGTACCTGGTCAAAGGCACTGATGGGAGAATTCATCTACATATACCTGTTTTTGACAGCAGGGGAAACTGAAAGAGCTGGAGTCAACCCATGTTGCACAGAGACATGAACTCATCATAAGCTCATGTATGATGATGTGGATTCATTTAGCATTCATGTATGGTATATATTGCACTTAAGACTTTTTAGGATGTGAGAGACTCCTCCAGTGTGGAGTTGTATTCAGCACTAGAAATATTTTCGGTGTGTAAAAACTTTCCGTTCAGATCATTTTCAGTTCATATTCACAAAAGCAAGTGTTCAAAACTGTGATCTGTTCACAATGGAATCTGACATTGGAAGTACCTTTGAAAAAGATCAGATCTGTATTTGATTCAGGACCACATATGGAAACTCCTAAAATCAGAAGAAAAAGTTCAGATTCCATATAATTTGTGTTGATCACACTGAAAAACCAAAATACTTTTACCTGCAGTGTAAATGGAGCCAAACATGCACAAAGTATTCACTTTATCTCCTTATTTCCTTCTCATGGTTGATGCAAATGAATGTCCACTAAATGCAGTTGTGCATTTTTCACAGTTTTCCACTTGTTGCATCCTTTCAACCACCTTCATAATGTTTATCATTGTTTTCCTCCTCTCTATCCAAGTTGGAAAAACCACTTGCTTGGTTTGTACAGTGTAGAGAAGCTAGTTAGCTAGCTAGCTAGATAGATAGGTAGATAAAAACTAAACTTGGGCCCAGGAACATTTTTGGTCCATCTATTCACACCTGGCATTAAAATACATCTACACTTATGTCTCAATTGTCATCTCACCTCTATCCAAATAAAAAAGTCTGTATTTTACATCTATATTTTAAATGTATGCTGTCATTTTCTCCAGGCAGGAAGAGACAATGAGAATTGTACTGTAACTTTTTTTCCTTTTTCTTGCAAACTTGACTCACTGGGCTGTTTAAAGGCCACGATAATGGTTTTAAGGTTCAGTATTTGATGTTTAAAATGTGCAAAATGAATGACCTTTTGCACCAGTCCGTACACCTTGAACATCAGCATGACAAGTTTTCATCATTTACGCTTGTATGACATACACATTAGTGATGATTGTCTTTTCATGCATATCTGATGAATTTCTACTGGATTATGCAGACTGCAAATTGTGTTGCAATGTAATGTGTTCTACAGTTCCAACAGAGTGACATCAAACAGTGAAGTTGCACATTGTAACCAATTAAACACCATAAATCTAACACACGGCACAATATATACACACTGTATAATGATTAAAGTTGTATGTTTTACCATTTCTGCACCAGTGCACAATATTCATTAATATGTTGTAGGGTAAACTTTACTTAGACCTAGTTCTGTTATCACATATAACTGTGTGAGGTTGTTTGTACTTGCAGCTAAATCAGACTTTATTCTATTGCAGCTCAGACTCATGGATAGTTGTTTTATTTTCCTTTGTGGACATGGTCATACACATGGGTTGTATTTTACCCATATGGGATTCTTCTTTTCAGAAACCAGTGCAACTTTTCCATTCTCCTCTTCTTTCTTCATCCACTTAAGCTATGGGATGTCCCGAGTGAAAGTCATTAAATCTTAAACACATTCTAATGCAAAAGCATTTGCTCCTTCTTGACTTTAAGGCTCTTTTCATGAAAGCATTGGAAAATGTCATGTTCAGTAAAAGAAATTATATCTAAAAGAGACAGCCACCAAAGAGGAGACATTCACATGTTCTTGATTTGTGGCTGTGTGTCCTCAAATCTCTCTCCTTCCTTCTATTACTCTTTTGTTTCATCTTTCAGTTTTACTCAAATTCAGCATGCATTAACGTATTGCCTTGCCTTTCAGAGTGTGGAAGAAACATCTAAAATCAATCAAATATGAAATAAAATTCACTCCATAATGGTAAACATCTGTTAAAGTGACCTTATGTTGCTGTTGTTGAATTCATTGCACAGCATATTTGAATTTATGTAGTGCATCTGCAGCTCAGGGAAATAATGAATCCTGGAGAGCAGAGTGAACTGGTTATTTTCCTTTTCGTCCCCCTCTCTTTTCCTTTTCTGTTTTAAGATTTTGTGTCTTCTACAGTGCCAGTGATCCTCCTCATCTCCTGCCGAGTTAACACACACACACACACCCAGAGTTAATAAATCAGAGTTGACATACAAGTGGTGGCTTGGCACTGCAAGGACCTGCGTGGCCCCTGATTAAAATCGTTTGTTTAAATGTGCAGTTTCCTAACTTTCTGACATTCCACAACATGGCAAAGTTGTGAAATTGATGTGCGGTTGGATGAATCTCCGCATTCCGCACCCTGGGTGGGTTGCTCTTCAGAACAAATCTGCACAGACCATCTGGGTCTCAGTGTCCAGTTGTAAAAATACTTAAAAATAATGGATCAATTCAACATGATCTTATCAGTGAGGCAGGTTTGCTTTTCTTTCACATCAAATCAGAGGTAAAAGTACAGGGTGGGGAAGCAAAATTTACAATATTTTGAGGCAGGGATTGAAAGACAGTGTATGACCAATTAGTTTATTGAAAGTCATGAGAATTTATTTGCCACAAGAAAACTTACATAATAGAAAATGTTTTATTCTATGTGTCCTCCTTCTTTCTCAATAATTGCCTTCACACGCTTCCTGAAACTTATGCAAGTGTTCCTCAAATATTCGGGTGACAACTTCTCCCATTCTTCTTTAATTGTATCTTCCAGACTTTCTCCTAATAGTTTTGCTCATAGTCATTCTCTTCTTTCCATTATAAACAGTCTTTATGGACACTCCAACTATTTTTGAAATCTCCTTTGGTGTGACGAGTGCATTCAGCAAATCACACACTCTTTGACGTTTGCTTTCCTGATTACTCATATGGGCAAAAGTTTCTGAAAAGGTATGGATAATAGTGTTAGGTATGATTATGACATCAATATATGTTTGGTTTCAAAACAATTGACGTAGTGCCCGCTGAGAAAAAACAACTAAATGTTCATTGTAAATTTTGCTTCCCCACCCTGTACTAAAGTAATACCTCAGTGTACAAATACTCCATTTACAAATACAAGTCATGAGTTCAAAATGATAGTTTTATTTAAATGCTCAAAAGAATAATAACGAACTTGTATTTATTATGCAAAGTGGCACATTTCAAAGTACTATCATTTAGGAGATTATATTGGAATTCTGTTTGCATTACTAATGAATATGTAAGATCTTTTTGATGGAGTAGTTCATCAGTATTTAGCCAGTTTTGTTTGCTTTCTAGAAGTGACTAATGGTGCAAATGGTAGATTAAAATAATAGGTAGTACTAACAGCCCAAAAACATGTCTTATACACATTGTTTCTTTTGACCACCTTTAGCTTTGATCAAAGTTTTACACATTTGCTCTGAAATTGTTTATACCACACAATGTTTGGGCAATGTCACAATAAATGTCTCAGCATTTATTTCTGTCCAAATGTGTTTTTATGCCGAGGTCTTGTGTTGATGATTGGAGAGTGGGACTGCTGTGTAAAATCTTCTCTGACACATCCCATAGATTCTCAGTGTGGTTGGGGTCTGGACTCTGTTTGTCCATGCTCCCTGAACCACTCTTTCACAAGTGTGTTGATCCTGACAAATCCTGGCATTGTTCAATCTTTATGCTTTCTAACAAACTAATGGTTTAAGAAATGAGAGTCCGCTCAGTGCATCAGTCAGGGTTAAATACCATGTTTCAGCTGGAACATATTCATCACTGCACTAATTATCCAATGGAAGCCTCTCAACCTTCTTTACTTAGTTAAATCTTGGTGGGGACATTTTCTGGCCAAGCAGAATATAATATAAGCACAGAATACGCTTTTTATAGAAATACTGAGCAAATTAAGGTATTGGATTTATAATATTTTGCACTAGTTTAATAATGAAGGTGAATCAATCAATCAATCAAAGTTTATTTATATAGCACTTTACAACAACACAAAGAAGACCAAACTGCTTTACACCTAAAAACATAATCAAATTATAAGATAACAATAGTTTAATCAAATACTACATAAGTGCATAAACCAATAAAACGCAACACACAGTGATAAAAAAAGACCTCAAATTTAAAACCTAAGAGTGTCTCGGTGATTGAAATGGAAATACCTAAAGTACATACATAAAACTTGCACGTAAATGCTAAGTATCTAAGCTATCATACACATTACATTATTGAGGTATTTGACATTCTTCTAAAAGTCCTTCAGAATTGCCCAGTGTTTTATTTAATATGTCTTGTTTCTTTTTGTGGAAGAACTCTGGCAAAAAAATATAGTTCTACAAATCTTATGCCACTTAGCTAATATATTGAAGCTCTCAGCATATTTTCAAGATACAGGAGCCAAAAATGTGCTTTTGTTGGCTTTGTTAGGTTAATTCCAGCTGTCTATGTTCTAAGACTATTTTTCACACCTTGTTTGTTGAGATTGTTTCACCATGATTATTTTTACCAAGTTAAAATCTCAACTGCCAGTGTCAGAGGTAGTAGCTCCCACATTAAACCTAATCCAGACTGATTAATTATGCTTCCATTTTATGTGAAAATGTGTAATTTCCTCTGTTTCATCTCTGTCAGCTGCAGAGGGGTTTGCATTCCTCTGCAGCCCACCCTACGTCAAAAAGCCTGGATGCCTCTGAAGCCCCGTCCTGCTGCCAGCGCAGCCAAACCCAGGCCCAAACCGAGGGCCCCCGCCGGCCCCTGCAATGGAAAGCAGATGGCCGGACCTCTGACGGCAGCCTGCTGCAGTCGGCAGTCCAGGAGAGGAAACTTCTCATTCGCCGTCATCCATCATCAGGTCTGGAGCGGGGGAGGAGAGGGGGAGGAAAGACAGAGCAACGCCTGACATCCAGCGTCTGGTCTCTTTCAAACGCCTTCGCATGGCACATTCATGGCTCACACTCATACACACACACTCGCACACATGTAAAAACACACGCATACACATGAAGGCTGGGCTGAACACACACATATGCACCGTGAATGTATTCTGGATCACGTCCCTGTTTCTTGACTTTCATTAGTGGTATTATTCTTCTCAGCACCCGGTCGGTTTTGAAAGGTCTTTGTTGGCCTCCCATCCTGAGAGAGAGCGTTTGAATTTACACAATACTTTATTAAAAACTGCAATCTACTCACCATCAATAAAAACAGGGTAAAATAAAAACAAAAAGCTGGAAACTCATTTCACAGAACCCAGATGAAGTTAGAGTTCATTCTCCTCAACATTAATGCCATCCTGGGAAACTTTTGTTGCAGCAGTTGCTGATTACATATTAAGTGGTGATACAGATTGTACATTTACTATGGTACGATCTGCTGTGATACAAATGATGATGAGTTATGGGAAATAATAGCACACTATTGCAGTCTGTAACCTTGAAATGAGACAATTTAGCAATCTGAATAATCTCTTATCAAGTAAAAATATATTCAAATGTATGTGATTGTCTGCAAACAGCAGTCAGGTAATTGTTTCCATGGTTCATGATCCTAATAACCATGTAATAGGCCATGGGACTACAATGAATACTATATTAATCTTCCTGTGCTGTACTCAAATATACCAGGACTGTAGACAAAACACTCCAATCTTGCAGGTTCCACTGATGATGAAAACGTAACTGCTGATGAAGAAGAAGGGACATAAAAATGCATTTGCCTTTGGTCTGTGGTTCAGTATATGACAGACTGTCGAGATGAAAACTGATAATTTAGTTCATGTTACATCTAATCAGGTGGTATTGTAATTTGCCATCTTATGAATAAGATGTTAAAGGTCATTAAATTAGTCGTAAGACTGTTACGGAATCAACAGTTTTCACAAAATAGTTGTTTATTCATAAACTGAGCCACTTCTTCCAGAGGACTCCTTTCAAACAGGAGTTTTCTTGACTCCCTTTGAAGACCCAAAGCCTGTGACATAGTTACACCTAAAGACTGCAATCTTGCAACTTTATCTATACATCCTTGGCATCGTGCAATGCATCACAGTAAATAGCAGATATTAGAGATGAGGCAAAGTTTCAATACCACAAAATCCTCCTGATACAAACCTTATACAATACCCTATCAATATTATTAGAAAAACATGCTAGCATTTTAGTAACATTTAATTTTTACAGCAGTTTCAGTAGCTGAAAGAAGAAAAACTCAACTACATATAATGTAATCACGACTGGTTTAAGTTGGTAATAAAGCAGATACAATATAATTACATCCTGGAAAAGGAGAGAACCAATTCATAGAAATACCTCTTATCTTACCCATCAATTCAAGATGCAGTTGTAGTTATTAAAGGTGCATGGTTTTGTAGTATTTCAGCTGCTCTGTACTTCTTTACAGAGAAAAAAATATCGAACAGCAAATGATGAATTACCATAAATTTCTAAAGTACCTACAGGAAAAAGAAAAAGTACTGGCCACTCCTATTTGACAAATCAGTGTCACATCCTCTTGGACTGATAATACGCGAGGACATGGAGGATCTCAGTTAATCTCAGTTGTCAAATCCTGTGAAAAAGACACCACATTGCAGTGATTAAATACATAATTTCAAAAGGAGTATGTTCCCTCTACGGTTACACACATAATCACGTATTATAGATGATTATCCTAAGCATTGCCAAGTGTATGTTGACACTATTGTTATAGGAGGCGTATCGTGATGGTATCAAATCCAGCCTGAGAGTCTCTTAATCTTTGTGTTTGGCTGATACTTTCTGTTCCTTTTTACTTCTGGTGGTGTCCACTCATTAAACCCCACAAGGTTTAAAGTATAAAGAGGCCGAGTAATGTGAGTAATGTACCTGACAGCTGAGGATCATTAATCACTGTCAGACTTAAAAAGGAGAGGAGGAGGAGAGACGAGGAGGAGGAGGCGGGGGTGGCATTTGACATGGCAACACACACACAAACACACACACCAGTGCACACACACACACACGTGCCCTTTCTCCAACACACATTCTTTCACAGACCTCTCACAATTCACTTCCATTTGCTTTTCCCTGTGAGAGGCGTCCACATTAGACTAAATATCACAGTAAAACTGGACACAAATTCTAAAAATTGGAAAAGATGAAAAGTCATAAGAATGAAAACACACATGCACATTTCTGAGGCCCCTCATGTTCAGAGCTGCTGACACTAATAAGGACTGCTGAGGGTTTGACTTCACGCGGCAGGCCACAGCTGCACAGCAGGGATGGCCATTCACAGCCTGTCAAGCCGCCCCGCTGCAAGAAGCATCGACAAAGAGCGGCAGAATGTGTGACTCTCACAAAAGAAATGACAGCGACACAGTGACTTCAAATCTCAGGCATGCAGGCACGCACAAAAAGACAGACTCACAAACACACACATACACACATGCTTGTCATCCTCTGTCCTCCTCCCTCCATGCAGCGGGACGGCAGCGAGTCTGTCTGACTGTCACTCACACTGATGAGACTGCTCAGCTATGTCCAAATACTGTGTCCTCCCACCCCTCAGACCCCCGCAAATATTTCACTTTTCTGTTTGACTCAATGCAAAGCACCCCATTCCCTTCATTAACCTTCAGATTTATTCTTCATTCCTCCAGTGACCTGTACAGTTTTTCAAGGCAACCCCTTCTTTTCTAGTTCAGTTGGTGCGATGGTGAGAAAAGCAACAGATGCATTTGAGAAGATGAACAGGCACTAAAAGGCGACACTTTGTCATATTTTATACTCAGAGCGGATGAAATAACTGTGAAATTGGGTACTGATGAACCATAGAGAATTATCAGTAGGAATAGGAATATGAGGCGTATGTAATTCCTTTTGAACAATTGAAATTAGGGACAGATTTAGGGACATTTAGACCAACTAAAGTGTCCATCACCCTTTCATTCAAGTCCTGTATTGATTATTGTTTTGAGTTGACTGTAATTTACATTGTTATTCTTCTATTTTAATATATATTTTAATAGGAAATACAATAGTTTGACTACACTGTGTTCCATAATTTGTCAGCATTCACTCAGGACCTTCCTTTAGTGTTGTGCAAAAATCTGTTTATGATTCAGAACAGAACAGCAGTGAAACAATCATAAATTAACATTTTATTGCTACTTCAAAGCTTTGCCTTCCCTAACGACACAGATGCAATTTAAAAATACAATCTAAAAGAAAAATATTTTATGTACATTTTTTATGAAGCAAGAACCATGAAGTGTAATCAGATGTTAGTCCAGTTCTAACTGTTTCTAGCACGTATGGCCAAAAATGTGTTTTTATTCTGTGGCCTGTGAAAAGTGGTTCCAGTATTTACTTGGATCATGAATGTGGCAAAAGGATTGGTCATAATGTGGGATCATGTTTACTTGTCCCACCTAAAAAGGGTGGCATGATGGAGAAACCCACATGACACTGAAACAGACAATCTTACTCCAGTGAACTTCCATGTTACTAATAGTCTTTGTGCCATATCTGAAGAAAGTAAATCCCTTAAGGTGTCTCTTAGATGAAACCCTCACCAGAGTAGAGCTGACATTGGATGGTTTGGACGTATAATATTTTACAAGGCGACAGTGGCCTTGACCTTTGACCTCCAAAGTATTTTCAGTTTATCCTTGAGGTCAAGTAAAGATTTGTACTTTTGAAGACATTTGGCTCTGTTGTTCATAAGTTATCCTGTTTTATATATAATGGAAATGGGGACTGATGGACCATTTTATAGAGATATGTAGATCAGGGGTGTCCAGTCCTGGTCCTCAAGGGCTGGTATCCTGCATGTTTTAGGTGTTTCCCTCTTCCAGCACACTAGACGGTTGTTATCAGGCTTTTGCAGAGCTTGATGATAGGCTTATCAAATCAGGTGTGTTGAAAGAGGGACACATCTAAAACATGCAGGATACCGGCCCTCGAGGACCAGGACTGGACACCCCTGGTGTAGATCCATCTTCCACTTTGAATTCTGTGTTTGATATAAGCAGACATTAAATCAACAAAAAAAGTTTGTATTATTGAAGCAGTTTTATATGTTTTCATATTTATCTGACATGTTCTAAAAAGCAATATATAAATGCAATAATGTTCAATGAATCAGTGCCTCATCATGACAAAACTTCAGACATATTTTTTCTATGAATTAAAATGTTCTATTTTATTTCTATCAGTGTATTATTGCTTTGTGTGATAAGCCGTTAAAGAGTCCATCACTGTCTTTGGAGGACATGTAGGCCTGTAGCCAAAGGCCACAGCTGGGCCTCCCAGACACTTCCCATAAGTCAACTGGCAGTGTTATCAGCTAAATTTGGCTCATTACAAACTACTTCATTGTTCTCGTTCACACATGCAGCTGGGTCGACTTTAAAACTTTCGCCACTCATCCTGTCCACTTATTGTTTGGTCACTTTAATGAGTTTAATTTCCACATATGAGGATTATCCGTGCATCATCAATCCTTTTTAAGAGATAAGAAGATGATGTCTATTATCTCTGAGTCTAAATGCCCTTTTATTGCAGTAATAGCTGTGAGGGCGTTCTTTACTGTGATTATGGCAATGATGGTGTTGTTGATAGACTCTGTCGGCATCTCTAAAGTACCCATAATTGTGCTGAAGAATGCCCCTCTGGGTATCATGGTGATTATACAATGCTCACTAGTGTGTTGTTGGGATGTTTTCACTCAAGTTGTGTACATAAAAGAGAACAGAAAACAACAGAGCACAGAGGACAGTGGCTCCCATAACTTAACATGGATAACAATGACATACATTTCATAAAAATATCAGCGTGGTTTGGTATTAACAAAGAGTCTTTGTATGAACGTAATCCAAGGACTGGAGTGTCCAACTGGAGCTTCTGACAGCTCCAGTAATGTGGTAATGTTCTACTGTATGAGGGAAACGTCTTGTGCACTTGTAGATGGATGCAGACTTTATTTAATCAATGTAAGTGTATTATATAAATATTAAATTGACAAATGAATGAACATTCAATGTATGTAATGTAGTTTGTGATGCAGATAAAAATTATCAATCCATTAGGCTTTGAAACCAGACAGGAAGTCCTCAACGGGCCATCAGCTACTGCTACAGCGCAGAGAATATGATGTGTCAGCTGAAGTGTGTTCATGCACTCTGATAATTTTGTTTCATGAATTAATTTGCCATTAAGGTATCTATTATACTCCATTAAAGAACATATCAAAGTCTTGCTGCTTGAGTTTTTAATAATTCTTAAACACACATAATCAGTGCAGCAGGAGAAAAAAATGTTCAAAGTGGCATCTTGCTGTAGCTGATGCACTTAGTATTTAGTGTTTTATAAAACTGAGTGTCCTGAGTGGGTGTGTTTGTAGAAGCTAGAACAGGGACATTTGCTATAAAACATATTCTGTCGTATTGCTGGGTTCATATAGTGAACAATATGAGCCTGTATGATTGTCAACTATTACATATTTGTTAAATAAAAGGTGAGGGTTCAGAAGGGGCTACATTCATGTGTTTAACTCAAATACATTTGTTAATGGAGTTTAAATAATCACTATTTTCCTGCAGTAGATTCTGATTTTTACTGCTCAGTTGTGTGTTAACATAAACTGTCACTTTATCTACTGTACCTTCCACTGAACTGGACAGCACAGATAAATGGCTGACAAACTAAAGATGACGTGTGAAGATGTGAAACACATCATAAAACCCTTATTCTATGTCAGGGGAAGCCATGAAGATTGGGCTTGGCAGAAAAGCAGGAGTTAAATTTAGTTTCATAATGTGCAAATGTTAGCTAGTGCCAAACGTCATGATTTTTTTCCCCCTTTGATTAAGACTTTTAATTTCAATTATCAATTTCTTTTATTTTTTATCATGACATGGGAAGTGGTAAAATGGCAGCTGCATGGGTATTATGGATTCAGAAACATGTTAATACTGTACATGAGTTCAGTACAGAGTAATGAACAAAAGTGGAGCTGAAAGTGACAATATCATGACTTAACAACTGTACTTGGCTGTTTTTTTGAAGGGCATCAAAATGACATATGTTTATGCATACAACTTTTGTGGCTATACAGAGTGTCCCTAACGTCTGGACACATTGGCAAAAATGCATATTTTCAAGAAATAAAATTTTCAACATTTTATTCAATTAGAATATTAATTGCCATCCTTCATGTCCACTGAGAAGAACCAGTTCAATTCTTTCATCTTTCGGGAAAATAAATAAATAAATAAATAAAGTTAATAAGATTTCCTGTGTCTACACTTTAGGGACACCCTGTATAAATATGATCATGTAATAAAATTGCAATCATGAAGTTAAATATGTACAAACCTAAGAAGGAGGTGGTAGGAGAGAAATACTTTGAATATTCAACAAAGAAGACCATTGTCCTCTTTCTCAAATAAGGTAAATGTGTTTCGTTACAGTTGTCACATATTTTGTCAGTTTCTTATGGCCTAAACTGTGATCTTTTCCAAACAGAAGCCAAGTTGTTTTTGGGATACAATAACAACTCTTTAACCTTGGCATTGCCTACATGCAACATTTATATATTTCTGTATAAACATTTTTAGGAGGAATTTAGCCTCTATTATGTTAGAGACAGCAGAGCATTAGGGGAAAAATGGAAGAGAGCTGATGGAATGTAGTACAAGAAAAAGACCTGGGCCAGGAACTGAGCCCAGATCGCTGTGGTTGAGTCTCAGCCTTTATGATACTTGCTTCATCAGGCGTGACACATCATGTAGTATTATTTAATGTTATCTGTGGTTGCACTTCTTGACAAACTGTTCATTTTGTTTTGTGTTATTTTGTTTTGCTTTGTACTGTAATGAGTCCACGTTAACATGTTGTGTTTTTATTGTGTCTTATTTTAGATGAACAGTGAATGCAGTAAGTTGCAGGGACCACCTGAGTTAGCATGGCTTAGGTGTGTCAACAGTAATGTTGTAGTGAAGGCACATTCACAGTTTTGCTGAGTATCAGGTACTTAATCACATTTGTGCCGGGGGAAATGCTCTGTAGTATTCACACTTTTGCAGGAAATAGTAATTTCTTCTCGTTTTCTGCTTCATCCTCTGTGGGCGTGGGGGTGGATAAGGAGCTTGAGCCTATCCCAGGTGACATAAAGGAAAAGACACACACACAGTTACATTTACACTTATGAGCAGGTGTGAATGTATAGAGTTACCAGTTAACCTATTAAGGTGTGTATCTTTGGACTTTGTGAGGAAGCAGGTGAGAACCCATGTGTGCAAACTCACCACAGACCAGGCCGGCGCTGGGGCCTTATTCATCAGGCAACAGTTATAACCACTGCACCACTGTGCCGCTGAGTAAAAATAATACACGAAGGAGAAAAAAAGATAAAACTGAACATTATGTAATAATCCTATTCATGATCATGGACGTCCTCCGTGCCTTTATGTAAAAATAAGCAAAATTATGTGTTATTTGATTAAATACTTGGGTTTGTTCTGCTAAATGCACTTAGTGGGTCAAATTTCACTTATCTGAAGTTTTCCTGCCATGTTTCTGTCCTGTGTTTCCACTATTCCTGTCATGCATCACCAGAACGATTTACAACGCTTTAGGTAAAAAAAATAAAAAATAAAAATAAAAAAAAATAGATTGTGGTAGTGGCAAGTTTCCTGAACCTTATGGCTGAGTCACATCATGCAGACAGTGTGCTCAGTATGTTCCAGGATGGATGTGCAATGGACTGCAGTGGAGGTCTATAAGAGGAGCAGCATGAAAATAGAAATAACAGGGGTAGAGAGCCAGACCAGAGTACGCACACTCCCCTACTGGGTGGCAGAGCTGATTCAACAGCAGACAGACCCAGAGAAGGATCATCTGTCTCCATTATGGTCTCCCTACAAATCATCTACACTTCCCCTCTTCTCCTCTGCTGCCCACAAGCTCATAAAGCTAGCTTTTCCATGCTGCTTT
Organism: Sphaeramia orbicularis; assembly: GCF_902148855.1. Lineage (NCBI taxonomy): Eukaryota > Metazoa > Chordata > Actinopteri > Kurtiformes > Apogonidae > Sphaeramia > Sphaeramia orbicularis. The sequence goes on along the minus strand of NC_043965.1, from coordinate 38,590,726 downwards.
TGGCAAAAGCAGTGAGAGAGACATCCAGCGAGGTGTATTGTGGGTGGTCGAAGGTTGTATGAACCAATGCATACAGAGGCGAACACGTACCGCACACTATTCACTTTCGACTGGTTGGACCACAAGACTGCTATTCTTACCAGAATGGTGTATTTGCAGCTTTTGCTTTCAGCTGAGTAAATGCTGCTGAAGGATAACATGCATCTGGGATGTCTGCACTTCCCCAGAGCCCTCTGTTCTGGTTCTGGGGTCAGTGGGGAATGTTTGTGCTTGTCCCGCACATTTTGGTGTGTTTCCGTCATGGAGTAATGGACTTTGTTACGGTGATATTTCAGTAAGCAGTCTGGTTTTGTTTGTGGTTGACTTCATCTTAAGATTAAAAGCATTAACATTCATATGGACCACTCCACTAATTTCAATGCAAAACAGTTTATCTGGATGCAGCGTGTCCTCAGGCCTCGCTATAGGCAGGTCACGGCTGTTTATTGGCCTGTAGAGCTTTACATTTCACCTTCTTCACCTGTATTTTCCATATTTTCATCAAGAACGTGTGTGACTCAGCATGTCTGTCCAAACTTTTCAAAGTACGACAAATTAATATTGCCCAGAGTTTCCGAGTGTGATGATGTTGAGGAAAAATTAAGCACCATTTCAAAAGGATTGAATCTAGCAGCTCCAGTAAAATCAAAACATTAGCTGAGGAATTAAAAGGTTCTTTGTCAAATTTTGATCCCAAATAAAAACAAGGCTTTAAATTCACCGAGACTGACACATCTGAGATGACTTTTTTTTCTAACATTCCAGCTGATGATGAGAAATATTTAAATTGTGTGAAAAAGAAAAAAGCGCCCTATCTCTTATTTCCACTTTTTCTCTCATATAAACCAGCTGTACCAAAAGGAGGAATGCACTACTGCTTCTGAAATGACATTTAATTAATAGATTTTATTTAATAATGCAGTTAAGGGACATTATTCATTCATAATGAAACAGATCAACTAATGTATGAGATAAAGAGAATGGTGAAATACAACAAAGGGCTTTGTCCACAACTGAACCAATGTTGCCAACTTTGTGTCTAGAGAAAAGTAACAGTATAAGTTAAGACTAATTGGAAAAAAGACTGTCAATGTTGTAAGATTTTGTCACATTCAACACAGACATTACCTGTCAAAAGTTTGGAAATGTCGCCTTTCACTGTCTTTGAGAAATGCACACATGTTCCTATTGTTTAAATGCTACAAGCAAGCTAATGTAAAGGTGTGTGGATTTATTGTCACCCAACAAATGCACAGATATTGGTGCTAAAACACATTTGGCAATAACAGTAGATTTTAGATGAAGTAAATGTAGCTTTGTCACATCCCGGTTCACATGATTTGGATATGGTAACTAACATGCTAACAAACTGTAAACATGTAGAGCAGACCTGGTCCTGGTATTTATTTATTTGTTTAGTTAGTTAGTTAGTTACAGGACAGTGTATATTGGCATTAGTTGCAAAGAATAAAATGTATGCACCAGATTTAGCAGAGTAGCTAATTTCCAGGATCCATCTGTGTTACCATGGTAATGCTTCATGATGTAGTGATATACATCAAGGTTATAATTGTTTTGGATTTTTCATTATAGTTAAGTTTTATGTAATTTTGACTTTTTTTTCTCTAATTCAGTTAGTTTTCATTTCTTTTTAGAGCAGGTTTGCTTGTTTTTATTAGTTTTCATTTTTTTCTAAATGCTTAGTTTTAGTATTAATTTTAGTTTGTCGCATCTTTTATCTTCTTCACCATCCTATTCAGATAAATCCCGTACAGGTCTCTGCTTTCTCCCAACTTTAGTCTCCATGTTGCCGGGAAAAGTGGGGACGAGAAGACGACTCTAAACGACAAGTGACGAGAAGTAATGGATTGTGTGGATTGTGAAGTGCCATATGGTGCCGCTAGCTAAAATTGCTAGAGCGAAATAAATCGATTTTGTATCAATCCGACATTGACAAAGACAAAAACGAAGGGAATTTTATCCGTAATTTTTTACAAATTTTAGTTAGTTTTGTAGGCACACAATACAGTTTCAGTTGGTTATTGTTTTTTCTTTTAATTATAGTTTTGATTTATTTCAGTTAACGAAAATGTTTTTCAATACTAGTTTTGTCATTTCGTTACTTTTTGTTAACAATAATAACCTTGATATACACATGATATACATCCACACAATCAGAAGAGAATCAATCAAAAGCACAATCAAATCAATTGTTGGATAACAGAATACAAACAACAAGCAAACGCGCAAATATCTAAACCAAGCTAACAGTCCAAAACCAATGTATGTCATTGATAGTTTCATAAAACTGACCAATGCGACAAATTTGTTGAATGAAGATCAGGTTACGAACATTGTCTTACCTTTTCTATTTTATTTTCATAGCTTGGTTTTATATGAATGAAACTTCAGCTATCAGTCAATCCATTGTTTTATGTTACATTGAAGTGAGTCCAACTGGAAAAAAAGGCCCAGGGTTTAAAGATTAAATCCCCAACAGACCACGAGTATATAAACAATGATAAACAGATGGTTCAGTATTGATACAGGTTAATATGTACTGCATGGCTACCATTCCATCCATACACCAACTTCACCATGCAACAAGGCAATGACCCAAAACATACAGTACATCCGAGCTCTAAAGGAAAACCATTAACCCTTTAACCCCTGAGACATGATTTCAGGTAAACATGCTGCTGTGAATTTGTGTCCGTCTCAGGTTCATAAAAGCTGTTGTGAGTATGTGTTTGTGTTCATTTTCTGCAGTGGTTTTGTTTTACTGTGTGCTTTAGGGTCAAAACAGAGTGGAATATCAGAAAAAGACAAAGAGAGGAATTTAACCTTTAAAAGTTTTTACTAAATAAGGCACTCAGAATGTACATCAATAAGAGATTTAGGATGTTGAACATGAATTGTGAACTGGAACATACTGAACAACAAGGATTTGAATTTTGGCCCAGCAGTTTTTGTTTTGTAGCTCTTTTTTTCCTAAATAAGTCCAGGTGGTTTTTGGCACCAAGTTGAACTCTAAAAAGCAGTTACACGGTCAAAACTTGATAAAAACACAGCAAAAAAGTAAAGGAAAATCAAATATCAACACTGGAAACGACAGTAAAAACAAAAAAACAACAAGGAAATGGTGTTTAAAAAAAAAGTTTATTTTTATCGCGAGTCGGTCTCACTCACTGCTCTGTGTTTTACCCCCCATTTCACAGGCAGCGGGGGGCGTCTACTGAGCATGCTCAGATGTCTATGGAAAGAGCAAGGTCTATCCTGTCAGCACATTTTGAAATTTTTCCTACTGAGCAAATGGTTGAATTTTTAGGAATATTTAAAATAAATCATGCATTCAGAACGATCACCACAGACACACCAGGGGTTTAAGGGTTAACGCTGCTAAGAGAGAATTTTTGTTTTTCTTTTTTTTTTAAGATGAACATAAAGTAAACCTCTTTTTTTGTACCAACATATGGTTTAGTCAAAATAGGTCTTGATACCATTGAATTACTTATTTGCATATAAACAAAGGAACATACATGAGTCTCGTACAAACAATAAAACACTAGATGTTTCCAAACTTTTGACAGGCTGTATCATATAACTATATACAGAATATATTAGAACCACGACCTCTTGTAACAACTGAACTGACATTGTTACGAGCGTTTATCCATGCCTCGTTCACATGTCTATTGAATAAATAAGCTGAGAACAGTCAGTGCAGAGAAACAGACTCGACTGAAATCTGCCCAAAAAGCCACTAGTTTTGTTTCTAGAAACATTTTAGTGGTTAATAGAGGAAAAAACGGCTAAAGGAATCAAAAAGTTGCCAAATCTAACAAAAAAATCTTTATACTGGCAATAATGACCTGAATCACAGCATTGCATTGTTGAGTTGTGGTTTCTTTTGTTTCTTTTTCAGCATAATTTTGTTTTTCTACTTCTACCTCATGGTGTGATGTTAAGAGGGATGTTTTAGCTGGTTAAATAATTTATGCAGATGTTGTTTTAATGTTGATCATTACTTTGAATTTTTATTTAATTTGAGAAACTGAAAAAGTTACAGTTAAGTTACAGTTTTTCAGGTATTATGATGGAATGGTTTAAATTACAGAATGAAAATACACACTAAATAACATTCTTGAGAGGTTCAAAGATATTTTATTTTAACACTGAGCAAAAACTAAAAGCTGATTGTACTGCCATTCAATTTCATTGTAGTTTTTATTTTATGTTGTTACCTCCGCCAAGGAGGTTATGTTTTTGCAGGCGTTGGTTTCATTTGTCTGTCTGTCTGTGTGCAAGATAACTCAAAAAGTTACGGACGGATTTGGATGAAAATTTCAGGAAATGTTGATACTGGCACAAGGAACAAATGATTCAGTTTTGGTGGTGATCGGGGCGGGGGGGCACTGATCTGCTTTGGCAGAGGTCTGTGCTCTCTGAGTGCTTTTCTAGTTTTGTTTTGTTTTTATTTTGATTTAGTTTCAGTGTTAGTTTGACTTTTCTTATAATAACACTGCACTCCATCATTTATTTTTTCTTCTACATATATGTACACAGTTTCATAAGAATATATGTAGCTATATATATATATATATATAAAATTGGGTGCAAGTTTACGTAGTGTGAATGGGTGTGTGTATGAGTGATTATGTTGTTTTGATTCATGTTTGTTATGTAAAACTTAAATACCAATAAAAATATTGTGGAAAAAAAAAACACTGCACTCCATCACTAAACTGCTGGTGGAAACACATTTTTCACTTCTTGATGTAAGAATAAATGTTAATATCAACCGTTTAGATGATGTCTGGCTGCTTTAAAGCTATTCAATCCATGTCGGCCTCCAAACACATACTAGCACACAGTGTACACACATGCACACACAGCTGTTTCTGTATGCCTGTTGTTGCTGTGAGCAATTACAGCACCTTATCTAACAGTGAGGATAATGAGGTTACACCGAGAGCAAATTCTATCATGTCGCCATAATGAGATTTGGCTCTGAGTCTCGCGTCCTGGGGTCGAGGACAGGGACGTGGACAGGGACACACACGCCAACACACACACATACACATGAGTTTTCTTATCTGCTCTACCTCGCATCTTCTCCTGACATTCAGGGGAAATTGCATTCAGGCTCGGTGTGTGATGCAGTGTGTGAATGACTGCCCCTCTCCCTCTTCTCTTTTTCTGTCCCTCTATACCCCCCCCCCCCGCCCCCTCCAATCCTCCACCTTCATGTTCTCCAACAACCCCACCACCACTTCTGACAGGCTGTTTGATTTATGACTCCAATTCCCCAGCGCAGACACATAGACGCAGGCCACACTCCCAACTATATGTATGTATTTTAGTTTTCCCCCCACAGCACCTCCCCCCTCCCTGGCTTCACTTCTTTCCCCCTCTCTCTATCTTTTGATCCGTCTCTATCTGTTTCTCTGTTTCTCCTTCCTCCTCCTCTCTTTCAGCCATGCAAACACACACACACACATCTTGGGTGTGGTGATTGATTATCCCAGCAGCACTGTCTGGTGTATTTTTGATCCTTTTGAAATTTAATCTTTGTGAGCAGTACAGGGAGTGCCTCATCACACGTGTGCACACAAACACACACAAGCGGGAGGTTTGAGGAAAGGCGAGTGAGTTTTTTGGAAAGGCAGCGCAAGCAAGAAGTGCGGGGGCTTTTCGGTGCCATGTTTCAAGTTGTATACACAAACAACTTAATCAAAAGTTAGAGGGTAAAATGGGAACAAAACAACTCCCATCGTGCTGTACTGAGTTCTGCATCCAGTTACAAAGAGAAGCCGAACTCGGAGACAGACGGAGCTCTGGTGAAGTGACACCCAGGCACATTTCTGACTGACATCCCGATGACAGCCGCCGATCAAAACCCCGTGACTGAAATGTGGGTTCAGAGAGTAAAGGGTATTTCAGAACAAATAATGAAAAAAATAAAATAAATAATAAATAAGCTCACAATATCTACAAGACCCAGCCTGAAATGCTCTACACTCTACTCCTTATATTGATCCCGGTGATTTAACCCTTTATCAGGCAAGTGACTATTTTTGGTCATTTCCACATACATTACAAGACAGTGACAGCAACAGTTACAGTGAGGACAGTGAGGCAACAATAGTCGCTTTTCCATTGACCCTAAAATTGCAGGAATATAACTGGCGCATAAAAATTTACCTAATGGAAAATGACAATTTCGCCAAAACTCTTGTTTTTCAATTTAAAGTTTTTGCGCTGGCAATGGCTGGTTTTTTGGACGTAGCGCAATTGGTATATCATGCAAAACTGCAATGGAAAGACTTTTTTCCAAAACTAGAGTCACATAAAAGTTTTAAAAGAAACACAGTGTGGTATGTGTGGACACACCAGGAAACCCAATTATTTTTTAATTTAGTACGGGATAGAAGGGTAATATAATATGAATATATTTGCAAATCAAAACGACAATTACGTTTGTCGCCATGTTTATGGAATGACTTCTCATGTCATCTCGCAATAATAAATAAACAAATCATCGTATTTGTGATTTAATGGAAAAACCAACATTATAGACTTCTGTTTTTTCGACATTTAGTAAATACCGGTAAAGTTTTGCGAATATGTCCAATGGAAAAGTGATTATTCTCAGGTTAATGTGGTCTACAGGATACCATGAAGTAATGGTACCAGGGGCACCGCTACCAATCATGGGCCCCATGAAAGCAATCGTTGTGGAGTGGGCCCTACAGAAACTGACATTTCCCATCTTCTCCATCTGTCAGACTGGGGGGGGGGGGGGGTTATGTATTTGGGGGTGCCCTCAAGAATCACCGTCACTTATGATACCGTAAAAACGAAACCGAAACTTAACATGCATTCAACATGTGACTTCTACACATCTCTTCTACTGTGGATCTTACATGAAATTTTCACTACTTCTGTATCCACTGGGCCCCCTCCACTGCTCTATGGGCCCCCCACAAACACTGGGCCCCATGAATTTTTCATGTTTACCCCCCCTTATCGGCGCCCCAGAATGGTACTAATGTAAGTATGGTCAAAGTGATAATGTTGTTGTAATGTTCTATAATACATGTTCCTAGCTGCTTACATGCATTTTTCTAGTTTTTTTTTTTTTTATATTTACTTCTTGTATTTATTTATTTTTTGCCATTTATGGGTAAGGAACCAAATATGGTAACTTCATTAACCTTGATTTTCTACATTACAATAAAAAAAATTTGAAAAATTTCACAAAAGTCGTAAAGTCTTGTTATGTCCTCCAATAACACACTAAGGTTGAAATTTTGAATTTCAGAGCATTCCTATGAGTGAACTATTAAGGGTTAATTCAGACATTATAGGAGTTTTTACAGATTTGGAAAATGCTGTGGTTTATGCAGCAGCATGAAGATAATGTGTGTTATTCTGACACTTCCTGACTAATATTCTCCAAAACACTAGTTCCTAAACATGCCCTAATGTAATCTAATAACATCTCATTTCCCATCTGGTAAACACCCACACTTCTCATACTCCAGTTTGTGACACGGATCGCCTCATAAATCTGAAGATGTCAAGCCTAAACTGATGTCATTTAGAGTTGTGACCCAAATGAGTCACAGACCAATTTTGTTGAGTTGAAAGCATAAAAATGCTCTGATCTGTGAAATCTCTTTGTAGTTACTGGGTTCTCACACACTTTTATGATAAAAATTCAAAACTTTTCCATAATTTTTCAAGGCCTGATGACATAAATTCCATTAATGCTCATAGTCTTAACTTTATAAAACCATTTGTATCATATTTGCTACGCCAGGTTCTGAGAGCTTTATCTTAACAAGATCAATACTTTCCTTGTTATATATGATCCAATACCTGGTGGATTATCATCCCACTGCAGCCAGTGGAAAGGCTTTTTTTTTTTTTTTTTTGCCCTTTTCAATATGGACGCAAATGTTAAAACTTCCAACACACATTTTGTTAGAAAGTCTTCGGTAATTTTCAAAAAGTTACCTTAAGAAGAACATTTGGTAACACTTTATATTAAGACACACGTATTCACTATTATTTAGCTGCTTACTAACATGGATATTATATTCTTAAAATGAAAATCAAAAAATATTGAAAAATACTGAAATTATGGTGCCATTGAAGGGAAATAAAAGGCTGTAAAAAGTACCTGAAATGTTTTATATTTTCAAAATGTTACTGGTAAAATTTATTTTTGTATCTAAAGTTAATATTGTTGTGAGCAAAAAGTCAGCCAAAACACCCAATCTATCAAATGTGATACAAAAAAATATATCATAAACAAAATGATATGGCAATTTTTTCAATGTAAATTATGTTAAAGGGACTAATAAACATTTCAGTTCCAAATAAATGAAATTTTGTGGCTAGCTTTTAATGGGTCAGGTTTTATAGGGTTAAGGAACACAAGTAGAAAATGGACATTGGACTGTTTTCATTTTCACTTCAAGTACACATTTAGTTTTATTATCCAAGAATATTCTTATATCAGCTTTAAAATGTTGATTTACAGTCAGTAAGAGCTGCCAGTCTATTCATTTGAGATAATGATTTCTTACAAAATGAGACCTGGAAACATGATCATAATCTCTGGAAAATGTAGTAGTGACTGTGAGACCTCAAATTGTGTGGATTACATCACAATAAACCTTTAAGGCGTCACCAAAGCCATGTGAAATTTAGGAGTGCCATTCTGTCTGTCTGCCATTTTCTGTCTGTGTCATGTCACTATTATTTTAAAGTAAGGCAGAGAAAATTATGCATTGCAAAATGCTGGGTTTTGAGGCTCAGTGGTGAAGGAAGAAGTTAAGAAATGTAGAGCTGAGAAAGAAAACAGAGAGTAAAACATACATTCTTTAGAAGTTTGACTGAATTGTATGAGGTGATGAGAAACTTAAACATGACACTCAGCAGATCTGGTTATTGCTGTAATACACTTATATTGAAATAAATGCATCTTATACACACACATTAGTGGTTTGTTGTGTTTGTTTGGGAAGGTTTAGGAGACATTACATTTCTTTTTAGGTCTGCAAAAAAAGTGTGTATAAAGTTTAGAAACTTTTTCTCAGAATTGGTGAAACTTCTCCAGAGTGAGTGGTGCCAGGCAAAACAAACCCCGCCCCTCACACGTATTTCGCCCATTATAAGTAAATGGGAAGATTTCTAAAAATTCCTTTCCCAAAATGTAATGACATGTATTCTGGGTCACTGGCAATCTATAAACTCAATTTGGTATGAACTGAACCAATAGTTTCACTGCTAAAGTGTTAACAAACAAACAAACAAACAAACAAACAAACAAACAAACCAAACCAAACCAAAGACAATACCCCTTGTTTTCATGAGATTACCACTCCCTCTGATGAATAGACTGGTGGAGTTCTCCTTTTTAATCTCAATGTACAAGACCAGGTTTAAGATATGAATAATTTAATGAACTATATGTACTTATGTCAACATCATCTGCAATATTTTTGCACTACATCGGGTTATATTTTATGCTGCATTGCTGACTGACTGCATTAGATTTTTTTCCTTTCTATATTTTACTTCATCATTTTAATATTCATATCTTATATTTAATTCCTTTTATGTAACTTGGTGGTGCACACTGAAGCTCATTGTACATGTACATTGAGAATAAAGGTCTTCAGCTCTGTATCTTTCAGGTCTGTTTAAAGTGCAATATTCAGATGGTCCTTTATTTTTATGGAAGTTACGACAATGTGCCAAGATTATCATCATCATTAACAAGAATGCTTTTGCTAACAGAAGTAAAAATAAAACAAATAAGAACAGTAAATCTATAACATTGATGGAGTTCAGTTAAACACAAATCAGGAAGAGGGAAGAGGGAAAGGAGAGGCATACTTCGTCCAATCTTTGTCCTTCTAACTCCAACAACATTGGTCTAGAGTCATTATCTCCATCCTCACCTGGGATTTGTCCCTGCTTTGTAATAAATGATAAATGAAATGATAAAACACTGAGAGTGTGCTTGTGTGTGTGTGTGTGTGTGTGTGTGTGTGTGTGTGTGTGTGTGTGTGTGTGTGTGTGTGCACTAAAGCCTATCGATGGCTGATCTGTGTTTAGTCTCCCAGGTCATCGATCACAGCCGGGCATTCATCCATAATGGGTCCTATATCTGTCTGTCGCTCAGTGGGGGACCAGGACCACAATGAGACGAACATGGATCAGATACAAAAGGGACCATTACACACACCCCTATCGATACTCACTCCTGAGAAACTACTTTCCTTCCTTTCTCAGGGGATGGATTTGCAGTCTGCCCAATTAGTAACAGCTAGAGCTATAGATATAGTTTAGCAAGACTTTAACAGTCAGAATCAGTGACAGAATTAGTTTCATCTTATGTGCATTTTTTGGTTTTATAATGTACATTTCATAATTCTACTATCAAAGTGGCATTTACAGTGAGAGTGACTAACTGAACTTATATGGTGGACATGTCAAAGCTATTTCTGTACTTTGTTACTTTAAGACAGAGGTTCCCAACCTTTTTTGGCTTGTGACCCCATTTTAACATCACAAATTTCTGGTGACCCCAGACATTCAAAATTGGTAATTTTTTTGCCAGAATTAATTTGTTTTTGATCATGTAATAGTTTGCTATACTATGATGCAAATAAACATTAATTTTAGATGACATTTAGTCTGTATAATGTATATTATTATGGACGGAGGCAGAAAAGCCAGGTGTAGATTACTGCACAAAGTGAGAATTTGATTTTCCTTGGTCAGGATATGTACAGTCAGTCCAGTTTGTATTTACAAGGCTGACAATTAATACTGAACAAATAAAAATTCAAACTGTGAATTGTGAAAGAGCTGCAGCATCTGAAACCGACCGCAATGAACATTTGACAGATAAACAGAACCACAGTGCTTCAGTTTCAGCTTCACAGTTTGTCATGTCTTTTATGTATTGTGTTTGTCTCTGTCAACTCACCATATATTTTTATTATTATTGTTATTTTTTTTATTTTTTTTTTCAATTACTAGAAATTTCAGGTGACCCCATTTAGATCCAGGTGACCCCACGTGGGGTCCCAACCCCAAGGTAGAAAAACACTGCTTTAAGAGTATTTTAGATTAACCCTTAAATATCCACAACTACTGTTGACACAGCTTCCAAATGATGTTTTTGTCTTTCCCCAGTGATTCATCATCATTTATTATATCATTATGTTCTGCATTTTGCATTTTTCAGTGTAAATCAAGTATGTTTCTATTTTTAATTTACTGATCATGTCAATGTTCATAAAAGCTCAAATATTATTATATCAAATCAGAAAAAAATGGGGAAAAAGTGACTTTTACAGCAAAGATATCATTAACTGAACATAAACTGTCACCGTCCACTGTCATTTATGAACCTCCATGGGTTTTACTGATGAATCGCTGTTGTAGAAGATGACAGGGTTTCCATGTTCACTACGGAGCCTCTGAACGTCCAAATGGGTCATATCTGATGACCATGAAAAGATGACAAAGTGTATTTTACACCGAATATTTTGCATGTATTGATAGGATTAGTGGATCAACAGGTATTAAACAGTTTAGATCAGTAGATGTTTTAGGGGTTTGGGTCTAAGACTAAAACTAAGACTAAGACTATTTGAGTAATGTTTCCAGGTGGCTTGTAATGATTGACCAACAGAATTGTCACCAGCATTTAAACTTAGAATTTCTACTTTTCCACCTTAAAAATGGATAACATCTACACTTTAACTTGTGTATATTTATCAAATATTTCAAGCTCTGGTTTAATTCAGAAAAATACATACAGTACAGTCAGGTCCAAGAGTCTGATGTTTAGCTGAGTTTTCCTCTCCACCAATATGTGATAGAAAATTTTAGGTTTTTTTTTTTTAGCAGTTTTATTATCAACATCATAACAATAATAGTAAATAAGGGACTACAGGGGCTACAGTCAAATCTAGAAGTATCTGGGCAGTGATATATTCTATAATTGTATTTTTGAAATTTAGTCCCTCTATTTTCAGTGGTTCTGCTTTTTTGGTGTTACTGAGCTCACCAGTGGATTCTTTTTTTTAAGAATGCACCAAATTATGGATTTAACTACTCCTTTTCACTATCTCTCTCACAGATTTATTTTGACAGCCTCTTTTGCTTACACTAGTCGCTTTTCCATTGATCCTCAAATTGTGCAAACATAACTTGCACATAAAAATTTACCTAATGGAAAAACGACAATTTCGCTAAAAGTCTCATTTTTTGATTAGAAGTTTTTGCGCTGGCAAGAGGTAGTTATTTGGGCATAGCACAAATGGTATATCACGCAAAACTGCAATGGAAAGACCTTTTTTTGCAACTAGAGTCAGGTGAATTAAAAAAACGGATGCTGATGTAGGTTACAACAAACGAAGAAGAAGAAACATGTTGCAGTTTGTGTGGACCCATCAGGAAACCCCATTATTTTTTAATTTAGTACGAGGTAGAGGGGTAGTATATAATAATAATGAATATATCTGTAAATCAACACCATATTTACGCTTGTCGCCGTGTTTATGGAATGACTTCTCATGTCAGCCCGTGATAATAAATAAACAAATCATTGCATTTGTGATTTAATGGAAAATCCGACATTGCGCACTTCTGTTTTTTTCGACATTTAGCAAATATCCGTAAAGTTTTGCACCGATGTCCAATGGAAAAGCGACTACTGACACCTCAGAATTTTAGTGAACAGGTACCAAATGTTAATGTAATATGTGGAATCCCCTCTACACTTTTGAGCTGCTTCATTTGTCATAAAATAACCAGTCAAGAGGACACACCTGGACATGACACTGCCTGTCAGTCAGTTGTCCTGATACTTCTGAGCCTCTGAAAATGGAGGGACTACTTTTAAAATGACTGTAATTCCTAAAGGGTTGATGAAATGTTTTTGTTAAACACTTCAGTCATTTCATCGCTGCTTCATTTCTAATCCACTGTGGTGGTGTACAGAGATGAAAGTATAAAATATCTGTCACTATCCAAATACTTGTATCTGACTATCTGAGGTCTAATTCAGCATTATGTTCTAGCGTTAAGTGCTTAGGTTCTCTAACATAATATATTATTTTGGTTCTGTTTTAGAGGATTCATTAGGATGTAGCAGCTAAAAAGCTAAACACTTCCATCAGGAATCAACAGAGGGGAAAACTGAGCTAAATGTTGGACTCATGTGACCATAAAACTAACCCAAATTAATTTAATTGACCTTGGAAGAATTTCCTGCATACATCAGAGATAAAAAACAAAGTCTGTTGCCACATAATAAAAGTGGGAACATGATTTTTTGGAGTATCTTAAGGTGTTAAAAAAAAAAAAAAATTCTTAAGTTTCCTCTCATTTCTACGACCAACAAGATCAGACAAGGAACAATTCATAAGATGTTACATCTGATTATGATTAAATGCAAATTATACATCAGCCATCTGTCCCTATCCACAAGGGACATATGGATAATTTTAGTTTTTATGTCTGTTGACCAAATTCCTCTGAGTATTCCCTTAATATTCCCATCACTAAACACCACAGCTCTATTTCTACTGAGTCTCTGTGATTTGCAGGGCCTGACAGGCTGAGACAGTGATAATAGAGAGAGAAGCCACACAAACTGTCACACGGATGATGATCTATAGGTCCTCGCAGATATGTGGCCTGTGCATAATCACACAGTCTCTCATTCGGCTGGTTTACCACAGCTAGACCCAGACACACACTTTCCCATGGTAAACTCTTCTGTAGAGAAATCCTCATGGAAAACCAATGTGGGTCTGAAGGCCTTACTCACTGTGAGGTTTAATGCCAACATACAGATTAACGAACAACATGGGACTGTACTGTAAGAAGAAATATGGAGATAAACGATCAGAGAAGTGAAGAATGACAGTAATGAACATCAGCAAACATAGTCTCATATATTTACAGTCTATTTCCACTCTGATTTATATATTTCATCATGCTACATGTTTTTGGAGGTGATATATTTCTGTACATGTATATATAGTACATTCAGTGGTGGAAAATGAAACATAATATATGTATACTACTGTATTTCAGATGGAAATAGCCATGACATATGTCTGAGAGCTTTTAATTCTGAAGTGCAGATTTTACATAATGGACAATACAACAACATTTTAACATTCACCAGCTCACAGATGAGACTTTCAAGGATTAGGGTCACATTTAGGGTTAAGTTTTAGCCATATGCGAAATGGAGAAAGTAGAAGATATATCCCTCTGTGTGAAGTCTAAATCATGTGTTCCTCCGTTATATTCCTAATCCAAAGCAAAAAGGGTGATTAAATGGGTTAAAATCCGTCCACCCATCCATCCACCCATCCATCCATCCATCCATCCATCTGTGTGGGTGCCTGGAGGTATATATGATATTGTTTGGCATGGAAAAGCAGTGTATAGTTAGCACAGATCAAATCAGTGCTTTTATTTAGACTTCTAACCGCATTTAGCCACTGATTAGTACATATTTATTTATTTATTTATTTATTTTCCCCATGTAAGGCATTTATTTGTAGTGGTATTGTTACATTGCTGTATGTCTGTGTGAGTACTCATTTGCCCAGGTCATTGTTCATCCTTAGTTGTTTTCAAAGTTCAACTGGACAAAAACCAGTCCAGTTGAACTTTGAAAACAATTAAGGATGATACATTGCTACATTGATATCAGTCAGTCATCTTCTCAATCACTTTATCCTGGAGAGGGTCGCAGGGGTGCTGGAGCCTATCCCAGTTACTTATGGGTAAAGGCAGAGTACATCCTGGACGTTTGGCCAGTTCATTACAGGGCTGACATATAGAGACAAACAACCAATCACTGTCACACCTATGGGCAATTTTAGCTTGACCAATTAACCTGTTAGTGCATGGCTTTGGATAGTGGGAGGAAACCATAGTATCCACAGAGAACCCACGCAAACACAGGGAGAACATGCAAACTCCACACAGAAAGGTCTTGGGTGTTCGAATCGAGTCTATGACCTTCTCCCTGTGAGGTGACGGTGCTATCCACTGCACCACTGTGCCACCCTACATTGCTGTACGGGTACCATTAAAGTAAAGTATTAAAGTATTTGAGAACTTCCTCTAAGTGCATTTATACACATAACTGTTCATTCACTTTCACTGACAGAAGAAATTATTTCAAGTAATTTGGGTGAAACTGACCCTTTAACCTCTCCCCTCCTTCTCCTTCTCCTTCTCCTTCTCCTCTCCTCTCCTCTCCTCTCCTCTCCTCCACCTCCACCTCCTCCTCCCTGTCATCCATCTCTAAACTCTCCAGACTGCCAGTCAGTGGCAGCTCCATTGATAGGGTAATCCAGGCCTGATTAATGACCCAATAATCAGAGGGATCCTCAGATCAATCATGTGTGTGATCAATAACCCCTGACCAAGGCGATCATTAGCCTGCTAGAGTGCATCCTCTGTTAGACCCGTGGACGAAAACAAAGGATGTATATAAAAAGACACAGAGGAGATAGAGGGAGTGAAGGATGGAGGAGGGAGAGGGGAGGCAGACAGGGCAGTTTTTGTAAGATGATAAGGAAACAGAGCAGTTCTGCAGCGTGAATGCAGAAAACAGAGACTAGAAACCAGTGATTCATCTTATTTTTCTGCAAGTGTGTCAGTTCAAAGCACTAATTTGTAAGAATACAATTCTAATCTTCTGTGCATTTTATTAGTTTACTAGTGTTAGATAACTTGCATATCAACGAACAGTTAGCAAACATATTAACTCTATCAGTAACACTATATAATAAGCTGCCTAAGCTATTTCTACACAGCCAGTCTACTGGTGTAAAAGCATCAAACTTCATTCCTGTACTTGACAAGAGCAGTCAGGTGGAAATCAATGCCAGTGTTAACTCTTGTTTCATTCGTATTTCTATCACTTTGTCTCTTGGTGGTGATAAATGTTAGTGCACAGAGAAAATCGACATTATAAGGGGACGCCAGGGGTTGATAATGGACACCAAGGGGTCATTACTAGGTGACAGCATGTGACAACTTGGGAGTTAGAATGTGCTCTAATTAGAGGATCCAAATAAAAGTAATGAAAGCATAACGATTCCTGAAAAAAGACTCCCCGTGTCTAGATAGATTTTCAATAGAACTCAACTGGAAAAAGGATGTTTCAGGGCCAACATCTGTAACATACACTCTTAGGTACATCTGCTCATGGTGGACTGAGAGCAGCGACCCACTAGAGCTGTTGAGATGTGAAGTGATACTGTGAGATGAAACAGACTGGGAATAGTTCAGTACATACACCCATATCCAAATGCATAGGATGAGACTTTCATATTTTTACCTCCACCAAGGGATGGCAGAGGTAGTGTTTTCATGGGAGTTCGTCTGCTTGTTTGTCTGTTAGCAAGATAACTCAAAAAGTTATGGACGGATCTGGATAACATTTTTAGGAAATGTTGATACAGGCACACGGAACAAATGATTAAATTCTGGTGGTGATCAGTGGGGGCACTGATCTGCCTTGGCAGAGGTCCGAGTGCTTTTCTACTTTGGTAATGTTAATGAAAAAATGATTTAATGAAAGCACGTAATATCGTCAGTATTAGTCAGATACACACACAGCATTTTGTATCTTTGAATACCCTCATTTAGCGTATTGGTGGGACTGTTCATGGATTGAATGGTTAAACATATTTCTGTGTTTGTTTTAAGAGTGATGGTTAGGAGGCTTATCCTGGTTTGGATCATACCTAGGATACTAAAGGGTTCACATGACACACAGAAATCTAGAGTTGTATCCATGCACACACGATAAATACTAGAATCCTGTTTACTCTTTGCTGTTGGTGTTTGTGCAGGCGTCTGTGATGTCTACAGCATAACATGGACATTTAATCTAGCATTTCAGGATTGGCTTCCTAAATTTAAATTTACTGTGGCAACAGAAATTTAGGCCACTGTGTTTTATAGCAGATTTAGGCCTATTAAATGCCAACACCATGTTCTGGATTTGTCTTTGTTGTTGCACCGTTCATGTTGAGGAAGCCGATGTCCTCTAGGTTATTTTACCACAAACGTTGAACTTTCTTATTTTTTTTTCTACCTAATCTAGCAAGTATTTTTACTTTGAAAAACACAACTTTTGTTGTTGCTATCATGTATGTATTTTCATGTCTGTCTCCTGACTTGTGAGCCCTCACTGACCTGTACCTGTTTAAGTCCAGATTAAAGACACACCTGTTCAGACTTTTAACCCATAGTGCTGCGACATTCTTACATGCACTGCAAAAATCAAAAAGTGTATTTTTCTAATTTCTAGTCAAAATATCTCCTCACACTTAAAATAAGATCTAATCACCTAAAGAGTAACTTTTCAGTGAGATATAAGAACTTATTTTTAAATCTTATTTAAAGAAGTTTTACCAAGATAATTTTCACTGGTTCCATTGGCGGATTTTTTTTTTTTTTGCTTGAATTAAGAAGAAAAAAAAAAAAATCTTGAATTAAGCAAAAAAATCTGCCAATGAAACAAGTGAAAATTGTCTTGGTAAAAGTAAGATCTACTGTCTAAAAATAAGTTCTCATATCTGACTGAAAAGTTACTCTTTAGGTGATTATGTCTTATTTTGAGCGTGATGAGATATTTTGACTAGAAATTAGAAAAATACACCTGGTAAGATTTAGATTTTTGCAGTGTAGGTTTTTAATCTGTGGTCTTTTCTATCACTGTGTGTCATGTCTTATTGTTTTATGCACTTTTATAGTATTTTATTAAACTGTTCTTATTTTATCATGTTTTTAGATGTAAAGCACTTTGGTCTTCTTTGTGTTGTTGTAAAGTGCTATATAAATAAACTTTGATTGATTGATTGATTGAGCACCTGCACAGTAAATCACAACTGTCATAAATGAGGATAAGATGTCTACATGTAACAGTATCTTGGTTACTATCAGAGTACTCCAGATAGAGTAAACAAGTTTCTCAAAACCGGTCTAAAGTCATATCTGGGATGTTGAAATCAGGATGTGGTGTTTACATTCGCAAATACAAGGACAGGATGTGATCAGTATGTGGTGTGGAATGGGTGACAGCGTATCATCATATTACACATACCTGACATTTTTTATTCACTGCAACAGGAATTTTCTAATAGCAAAACACATTCCAACTTGTTCCTTGTCTCTGTGTGCATAAACCTCATATCTGTGTACTGCATGTGTGTGTGTGTTTCCGTGTGTCTGTTTGTGTACTCCTGTGTGTGTCAGCAGGGTGTGATGGTCTCTGATTTATGGGCTGTGTCCCTCAGTGCCAGCTCTCTGTCTGCTCTAGCATGGAGGATGAATGGACCTCTGTCAGCCCAGCCAGAACTCACCCTTCTCTGCCACCTTTCTCGCACACAACCCCCGTCAACCCTCTTGCTTCTCTCTCGATAGCATTTTGCAATTAGCCACAAAACAAACTTAGAACAACTGTTTGCTTGTTACTATAAATGTTGTCTGGATGGGGAAGATATACCTGTGGGAAACCGTCACAGAGTCATTTTCCACCAACTCAGGTATCTAAATAATACCGAAAATAGAACTTAAATGACAAAATAGAATGGGGTGGCTCTATAATAGGGTTACGGGAGATGTTTACATGCACATAATATCCTGGTTTTTGGTCATAATCTGAAAAAGACAAAATGTTTACATGGTTAACAAAATGAAAATTCTACCTATATTTCTTGATTCTATTCTATTCTATTCTATTCTATTCTATTCTATTCTATTCTATTCTATTCTATTCTATTCTATTCTATTCTATTCTATTCAACATATTCTTTTTTGAAAGCTGTCTCCTGGTGGCAGATCCAGTTTTGATATTTGCTCATATTCAAAACCCTTGGAGATCCTTTGACATAATGTATAAAAATAGTTGTTTCGCATTTCAACCAGAAAAGTGGACTTTTCTGTGACGCTTCATCTCTACCATAGATAGTCTTTACACAGCTTTATATAAACAGGGGCCATGAGTTGCAACCTTCTGTATTTTTTTTTTTTTTTTTTTTTTTGCAACTGCTGTACATATGCCCAATAAAGCCTCATAAAACTGGAAAAATATCAGTATATCCCACATGTCTTAAATGCAAAATGCTTAATTTGGAAAAAAGCCCAAGTCTGAATATCCAAAAGGAATATGCCATTTACATGACACCCATCTTATCTATATTATAAAAGCCAAGTGGCCCCAGTGTGTGTGTGTGTGTGTGTGTGTGTGTGTGTAGGTGTGTGTGTGTGTGTGTGTGTGTCTGGGGATTCATACGAAATCCGGAAAGAGCTGACTACAGCAGTTTGACACACTTATGTATTTTTGGTCAAGGAACAGACCAGCGAAAATGGCAAGTTGATAGGACTGATATTTTGGGAGATATTAGTAATTTTGGAATATAATAGCCTTACAATCATGTTACTATGGCCAGAACATTTTGGCGGTGACTGCTGGACAAATGCGGTACAGCATGCATAAATACACAACAGCATAAAAACTACTGCACCTAGAACCCATGGATCCCTACAGGTCAACGCGCTAGTTCAGAATAACAGCAAAATAATAATTTGCATGTAAATATACTCACTGAAACTTTCCTGTTGGTTTTTACTGATAAAAAACTGACTTGGAAATGCAGGTATCTACAAGCTATGACTTTTTTTTTTTTTTTTTTTTTTTTTTATTTATTTATATTTATTTGTGTTTATTTTTATTTTCTTCTATTTCCATTAGCTCAGTTAATATTCTTGTACACCACAGATTTGATACTGGTTGTACTTATTTGATTTTCTACTGCTCAGAGACTGTTATGATGTTCTTGTTTCTGCTTTTGCCCCTTCTCAGAGGGCCTTGGGGTTGGATTGGGCATGGGGGAAAATGATATAACAGGCTATGTATAATGAATGCACTGTAATTCTGCTCCTTTGTATGTACTGCTACATTGCTCATAAAAAGATTAAAAAAAAAAAAAAAAAAAACCTGACTTGGTAAAGCATGTAACTCCTTCACATGTAGAAAAATAAGTGCAAAAGTCGAAGTGAATCTACCTTTTATCAGCATTTTTAACAGCTGACTGCATCCAACATAAATATAGAATGCATTAGTGTTTTTTCGGTGACGTCTGGAGGTAGATAGTCATGGTTATTAAAGTTTTAAAGTCATCTTCTTGGTTCCTGTCGCTGATTTAAGTCTTTTACAAAAAGTTTCTGCAAATGTTCATGAAGTTTTTTGCGCTGAAGCTGTCAACAAGCAACTCTCACTAACTCAGGGGACAGTTATGTCCAAGTGTGTCTAATAACCCTGTGTGTCAGTTAGATTCAAAACATTTTTCTGTCCTGATGTTCCCTACAGAATACATCAAGAACAAATGATGTTTCTGGTGATTTGACAACTATATTTACAGCACATGGTCAGAGGTCAGCTCAGTGGTGTTTTGTAAAGCTGGCCTTTCATGACCCATACGACCGAAACATGTTCAAGCAGAGGCCCTTCCTGTCTTTTTAAAACAACTTATGTGTTCTGGCATTTTTTTCCCCCCTTTTTTTCCCCGAGAATAGACGGCAGAAAGGAGACAGGAAATGACAGGGGAGAGGACCAAACTGGGAATGTTGTGATGATGTGGTAATCCCAGTGAGAGCTTTTTGTGATCTGAAACCTCTGTCATTTAAATTTGGTTACATCTCAGCGACCATAACGAAACAGTAAAAGTCTGTGAAAAATGTGGAAATCCTAACCGATGCTGATGTTTCGTTTTTTTTGTTTTTGTTTTTTTTTCTGGACAGTCTGTATTTTCAGCGCAAACGTAAGTGAGGGTTAATTGAAATTCAGTAGCTTCGTAGCATAACGTTATGTGTGTGATGGTTTTATCAAAACAGCATATGTTGCTTTGTACAAAAAGAGGCAGAGGAACCATCCCACTGAGACAGACTGAGGCTACTCTGCTGAAGACCAGCTGTTTGCATGTAGGAGTGTGTATGTTAAATATATACAGTATATGGAGGAAATATATGAGTCAGTGTTTTTAAAGACACAGTCCATCAACACACTTATATGTGATGTGTGTCCCGACAGAACTGTGTATGACTGTGCTCCATCTATTCCGGTATTTGTATATATGTGTGTACATTCCTGTATTATTCTACGTGCTCGTGTGTGTACATCCATATGGAGTTGTGTTTGTCAGTCTGTGTCAGTGTGCGTGTGTTTGCTGCTGCTCTCTGATGTGGCAGCCTGCTGTGTGTACTCATTTATGTGTAATGAATGCTTATGAGGGTAAACAGATGGTGTGTTAACATGGTAAAATATGATCTGCTGCCAGACAATATGGTGGCACGCTGGTGTTTACAACACACACATTACACCCCAGGACAGCAGAGCAGCTTTAGGGCCGCCTGGCTTTTCTTAACAAATCTGAGTGGAATGAAAATGCTGCCATATACTTTTAACTGAGTAGTAAATCTTCTATTACTAGATGTGGTAACAGTCAAATGTTTTATTATGAAATTGTGAATAAAGAAATTATGATGCATCTGTTCGTTCATTCCAAAAAAGGTCAGAAGAACAAACTCACAAGTAGATAAGTACAGCTTGACAGATTGGAAGCAACTGGAAGCAACTGGAAGCAACTGGTTTTTCTTAACCGTTTATAGGACACTCATGGAAATACTCCACCTCAAACCTTAGTGTGTTATTGGAAGATCTAACAAAACTTTATTACTTTTGTGAAATTTTCCAAATTTTTTATTGTTACGTAGAAAATCAAGGTCAATAAAGTTACCATATTTGGTTCCTTACCTGTAAGTCAGTGTTTTTCAACCTCGGGGTCGGGACCCCACGTGGGGTTGCCTGGAATTCAAATGGGGTCACCGGAAATTTCTAGTAATTGATTAAAAAAACAAACAAACAAAAAAAAAAAGTATTAATAAAAAAATGTATGGTGAGTTGACAGACACAATCATAATACATAAAAGACATGACAAACTGTGAAGCTGAAACTGAAGCACTGTGGTACTGTTTATCTTTCAAATGTTCATTGTGGTCAGTTTCAGATGCTGCAGCTCTTTCATAATTCATAGTTTAAGTTCTTGTTTGTTCACTATTAATTGTCAGCCTTGTAAATCCAAGCTGGACTGACTGTACATATCCTGACCAAAGAAAATCAAATTCTCACTTTGTGCAGTAATCTACACCTGGCTTTTCTGCGTCCGTCCATAATAATATACATTATATAGACTAAACATCAGCTAAAATTAACATTTATTTCCAACATAGTATAGTAAACTACCACATGATCAAAAACAAATGAATTTTCGCAAAAAAAAAAGTCTCGGTTTTGAACATCTGGGGTCACCAGAAATTTGTGATGTTAAAATGGGATCACGAGCCAAAAAAGGTTGGGAACCACTGCCGTAAGTGTAAAAAATACAAAAAAAAACACATGTAAGGTGAAAGAAAAATGTATTTTAGAACGTTAGAACATCACTTTTAGAACATTTGACCAACATAAGTGCTGATCCAAACACCTGTCCACATCCACATTATCCCTTTGAACATCATTCCTTACATTAGTACCATTACTTCATGGTACCTAACAAAGCAGGTACACTCACTGTTCATGCAGAGGTGGACCTTACAGACCCTGTAGACCACACTGGACTGGAACTGGTGCTGTTATTGTCTTGCAATGTATACAGAAATGACTGAAAATAGTCACTTGCCTGATAATAATCCACTGAATTTTTTTTTTTTTTTTTAACTTTTCATTGCTTTACAAGTTAATTTACTGAATGCAAGGTTAGACTTTTCGGATCAGTTGAAAAGTTTCATTTATTAAAACTGGTTTTATTTTATTTTTGGAGTTTACCAGAAAATGTAAAACAAAACAATTACACACTACTGAGAGTCTCTGTAAGAGGATAATAATTACAGTTCTGTCTGAGGCTGTATCCTTTCACAGTAACTCCATGGAAAGTACAGGTTAATGAGGTTTTACTACATGATAGTCTAGTAGGCAAGATCACCTAATCCCAGTGTACCCAGAATTTGACTTATATATTTAATTCTATATTTTATCCTTTTATCTTTCTCATGCTACAAAACAGAGACCTGGGTAACTATATTTCATTTTATCATGTACCATTGATAGAATGACAATAAAACTGAGTCTGAGTCTGAGATGAGATCAAGCCAGCGACAGACTGAGACCAAAACAAGATCAAGATCAGACCATTTATACAGTACGGGCATTAATGGTAGAGAAGTTCTTTATATAATCATACGCTGTCTTATAGCTGAAAGTTATTTTTCTTACCATGACACTGGAAGAACGACCATCTTTAAGGGGATTAAACTTCCTCTTCTTCTCTAAAGCTTTACAGATAGAATTTGAGGCAGGCAGTTTTATATCAACAAATACATCAGACAATGACCCGGGAGTTTAGAGATATCTCTGTTGTTGTGGTCTTGACTGGTCCTGAAATACAATCATGAGTCTTCTTTTTCCAAGACTGTGGAAAGACCAAACAGAAATATGGTCAGTTTGAAGAGGGGATCAAGACTTTCAGAAAGGGGCCTTGAGAACTTGTTCTCAAGCAAGGAAAACAAAGAGAAGATCACCAATAAAAACAGACAAATACAGTACAGGCCAAAAGTTTGGACACACCTTCTCATTCTTCGCATTTTCTTTATTTTCATGACTATTTTCATTGTAGAGCCTCACTGAAGGCATCAAAACTATGAATGAACACGTGGAATTATGTACTTACCAAAAAAGTGTGAAATAACTGAAAACATATCTTACATTCTAGTTTCTTCAAAGTAGCCACCCTTAGCTCTGATGACTGCCTTGCACACTCTTGGCATTCTCTTGATGAGCTTCCAGAGGTAGTCACCTGAAATGGTTTCCACTTCACAGGTGTGCCTCATCAGGGTTACTTCGTGGAATTTCTTGCCTTATTGATGGGGTTGGGACCATCAGTTGTGTTGTGCAGAAGTCAGGTTGATGCACAGCTGACAGCCCTATTGGACAACTGTTAGAATGCATATTATGGCGAGAACCAATCAGCTAAGTAAAGACAAACGAGTGGCCATCATTACTTTAAGAAATGAAGGTCAGTCAGTCTGGAAAATTGCAAAACCTTTGAATGTGTCCCCAAGTGCAGTCGCAAAAACCATCAAGCGCTCCAACGAAACTGGCTCACATGAGGACCGCCCCAGGAAAGGAAGACCAAGAGTCACCTCTGATGCTGAAGATAAGTTCATGCGAGTCACCAGCCTCAGAAATCGCAAATTAACAGCAGCTCAGATTAAAGACCAGATGAATGCCACACAGAGCTCTAGCAGCAGACACATCTCTACAACAACTGTTAAGAGGAGACTGCGTGAATCAGGCCTTCATGGTCAAACAGCTGCTAGGAAACCACTGCTCAGGAGAGGCAACAAACACAAGAGATTTATTTGGGCCAAGAAACCCAAGGAATGGACATTAGACCAGTGGAAATCTGTGCTTTGGTCTGATGAGTCCAAATTTCAGATCTTTGGATCCAACCGCCATGTCTTTGTGCGACACAGAAAAGGTGAACGGATGGATGCTACATGCCTGGTTCCCACCGTGAAGCATGGAGGGGGAGGTGTGATGGTGTGGGGGTGCTTTGCTGGTGACGCTGTTGGGGATTTATTCAAGATTAAAGGCTGAAGCAGCATGGCTACCACAGCATCGTGCAGCGACATGCCATTCCATCCGGTCTGCGTTTAGTTGGACCATCATTTATTTTTCAACAGGACAATGACCCCAAACACACCTCCAGGCTGTGTGAGGGATATTTGACCAAGAAGGAGAGTGATGGAGTGCTGCGCCAGATGACCTGGCCTCCACAGTCACCGGACTTGAACCCAACCGAGATGGTTTGGTTGAGCTGGACCGCAGAGTGAAGGCAAAAGGGCCTAAAGGGCTAAGCATCTCTGGGAACTTCTTCAAGACTGTTGGGAAACCATTTCAGGTGACTACCTTTGGAAGCTCATCAAGACAATGCCAAGAGTGTGCAAAACAGTCATCAGAGCTAAGGGTGGCTACTTTGAAGAAACTAGAATATAAGAGATGTTTTCAGTTATTTCACACTTTTTTGTGAAGTACATAATTCCATATGTGTTCATTCATAGTTTTGATGCCTTCAGTGAGGATCTACAATGAAAATAGTCATGAAAATAAAGAAAATGCGAAGAATGAGAAGGTGTGTCCAAACTTTTGGCCTGTACTGTATATAGAATAGAATAGAATAGAATAGAATAGAATAGAATAGTTTATTGTCATTGCATTGTACAATACAATTAAATTTAAAAGCTCTTCACAGGCATATAAAAGATATTCTTGATGAAAATGTGATATTTTCTCAACTGATGTGATCCACAATCTCCTCACTTAAATGTAAACATACACCTTTAGATCTTTTATAATGTACACGTATTTGTTTTCTGTATTTTCATTCGCTAAAGCCAATAATGTTAATTTAGAATGAGATTATTATGAAGAATGTGATGATGCTGAAACCCGTGAACTTCTCCCTCGGACTATTATGCCTGTTTGTGTCTTTGCAAAAGTGTTATTATTGCACATAAAAGGAAAAAAAACAAAGTCTGAAAAATGTAATAAGGATAGAATCACAGCTCAGTTTAAATTATTATTACATACACATATGTCTTTTATATTTTGCCCGTTTGTTCTTTTATACTTTGAAACAAACTGTGGTTGCATCTGTAAAGTTGCAAAGTTCACCAGAGCAGACCAAAATATTTGCGGCACCAGCTGTAAATGCTGTATTAAAATTGTTATTTCACATGATTTATGGGTCGCTGAGTTTGGGTCGACAGTTTCCTAACTGAACACAAACAAAATAAAATGTGTGTTTCTTTCACATCAAAAACTACTTTTTCACTTTTTATTAGAGTTTGGGTTCATTAATGTGTACTCATCGTAACTTAAAAGATATTGTTGCATTTTGTGAGGCCATTAGCTTGCAGTTTAATATGTCGGGCATAGCAGTAACACTGGTTTGATTCCCACTGTGCTGCAGAATATAAAATGCTGCTTTGCCTCCAGTGAAAAAGTCCAGACATGACAATATAACACTGGGATATGAATTCCAGTGAAGTCAGATAAATGAAAGCTGATGGTGGTAAATGAGGTAATGCCCCCCCCCCAACAACCCACCCTACAAACACACACACTCTCCTTTCTCTGACCTCGTGACCTGGTTGTCGGTGACGAATGATGACAGAGGTGTGACGGAAGAAGCCAGGCGAAAGAGTGATGAACAAACTACAGGAGGAGCTGAACTATCTGTCACACACACTGAGGCAGTAGTCGCTTTTCCATTGACCCTTAAATTGCGCAAATATAACTTGCGCATAAAAATTTACCTAATGGAAAAACGACAATTTTGCCAAAGTCTAATTTTTCGATTAAACATTTTTGCGCTGTCAAGAGGTGTTTTTTTTGGGCGTAGTGTAAATGGTATATCACACAAAACTGCAATGGAAAGACCTTTTTTGCAACTAGAGTCAGGTGAATTAAAAAAACGGATGTTGACGTACGTTACAACAAGCGAAGACAAAGAAGAATCATGTCGCGGTATGTGTAAACACACCAGAAAAACCCAATCATTTTTTAATTTAGTATGAGATAGAGGGGTAATATATAATAACGAGAAGCACTCGGAGAGTGCAGACCTCCATCAAGGCAGATCAGTGCTCCGGATTTGGATGAAAATTTCAGGAAATGTTGATACTGGCACAAGAAACAAATGATTAAATTTTGGTGGTGATCGGGGGCGGGGGGGGCCACCGATATGCCTTGGCGGAGGTCTGCGCTGTCTTTTCTAGAAAAGCACTCGTAGAGCGCAGACCTCTGCCAAGGCAGATCAGTGACCCCCCCATCCCGATCACCACCAAAATGTAATCATTTGTTCGTTGTGCCAGTATCAACATTTCCTGAAATTTTCATCCAAATCCATCCATAACTTTTTGAGCTATCTGGCACACAAACAGACAGACAGACAGACAGACAGACAGACAGACAAACCAATGCCAACAAAAACAACCTCCTTGGCGGAGGTAATAATGAATATATCTGTAAATTAACACCATAATTACATTTGTTGCCATTTTTATGGAATGACTTCTCGTGTCATCTCGCAATAATAAATAAACAAATCATCACATTTGTGATTTAATGGAAAAACCGACATTACTCACTTCTGTTTTTTCGACATTTAGTAAATATTGGTAAAGTTTTGCGCAGATGTCCAATGGAAAAGTGACTACTGATTATGGAATGACTTCTCGTGTTATCTCGCGATAATAAATAAACTAATCATCGTATTCGTGATTTAATGGAAAAACTGACATTACACACTTCTGTTTTTTTGACATTTAGTAAATATCGGTAAAGTTTTGCGCAGATGTACAATGAAAAAGTGACTACTGACAGATGCTTCTATATACCCACTCGTCTTTTGTGCACTTTGCCAGCCTGATAATATTCCCACCATTCTGGCTTGCTGTATCTTTTGTGCTATTGTACATTAACGGAGCTGAGTAAATGATCATAAGGGGATGGGAGAGTAGTTTGTATTTATCTACCCTGACATGTTTGGGATGTTTTTACAGCTGCTTTTGGTGATCAGGACATGCAGATAATAGCAAGAAAATAAAAGCAAAAGACTCTTGTGTGAATTGGTGCTTTGTAAAATCATCAGCGCCAGTGGTCTAGTGCAAAGATTTTGACAGCGAATGTCACTTGACATTGTTGCCTGTGCTGATACGCACTTAACCATGAGGCGGTGAAAAGGCTCAGAGGGGTGTCTTTGCTATTTTGTGCATTTACAAGGTCCTGCAGCTGTTCAAGCGGACATAGAAATAAACACATTTACTGCTGGTTTCTTTCTACATATAGTGCTGCTGATCAGCACTTATTTTTGCCTGCTCCCAACAATTAAACTCCCTAAACCTCCTTAGCCTCCTCCTGTATTATACTTAGCATATATGTGAATTCAGCATTTTTAGCCTTTCAGCTAGAGTTAGTGTTCGTTTTATTCTTATGTGTCCTTGGCACTATCTTGAGGACTTTAAGACCGGTCTGTGTCACGTTTTAAAGAGTTACTGAAGCATCATGGGAGCTGAATTCACATCAGTACAATTATTAGTCAATGTGTAAAACCTGGAGGATTCAACTGATGTGATTTTAACCTAAACTGGACACCAATACTGTTTCTTTTGAGTTGAAATATTATTGTAATTAATTAATTATCATGATAAGAAGATATTATCACATTTATTGATCACTGTATTTGTAGTAAATATTTAAAGTGCATATAAATATTATAGTTTATATTAAAAACGGTTGATTATGCAAATCTGATTGTGTGTGAGGTGACCAAAAAAGTGTATGTGAATGGTTTGTATGGATGTTTTGTGTTACTGTAAAAATATACAGAAAAAAATTGTGTTAACAATAGAAAAGAAGTGGATTTAATTTAATTATTAGTTTGTAAAAAGGGGTGGGAGTCAATAAGTTTTACATCTTCCCACTCCTTTTCGAGTGCAGAAAAATTTTGTTTGCCCGCATTGTATGGTTCTTTGTTATCTGATGAGTCTATGTGCTTGAAATAAAACTACACTACTACTACTAATATGAACAATTTCCAAGTAACATTAGAGCAGGGATGTCAAACATGCGGCCCGGGGACCAAATCCAGCCCACCAAAGGGTTCAATCTGGCCTGTGGGATGAATTTGTGAAATACAAAATTACACTGAAAATATTAACAATCAATAATGTCTAAATAATTTTAGGTCATTTAATTCTAAAGTGGATCAGAACAGTAAAATACTATAATAATAAACTATAAATGATGAAAACTGCAAATTTGTCTCTATTTTAGTGTAAAAAATGTAAAATTACACAAAAATGTTCACATTTACAGACTAGTCTTTCGCAAAAAAAATTGTGAATATCTGAAATGTCTTAAGAGAAGTATGTGGAATTTTAATAATAGTCTCCCTGTTATTTAATGTTTGGTGTATTTGTAGATCCTCTGTGATCTCTAAGTTGTGATTCACATGTATAAATGATAAACTAAGGCATAATATTGTTAACATTGCACTTATTTTACTAAAGAATTTTCAGGTTGTTCATATTTGTTCATGTTATATTCAAATAGTACAATTCGTAGATGTAAACATTTTCATTACGGAATTTTAAGTGTATTTTTGCGTGTATTGTAGGATTTTTGAGCATAATTAAGTATATTTTTGCGTGTATTGTAGGATATTTAAGCATATTTAAGTGTATTTTTATTTTACAGAATTCACTTTTTTCACTCAAAAGTTCTTATCCTATTGTTTATATTACTTTACTGGTCCGGCCCACTTTATATCATATTAGGCTGGATGTGGCCCCTGATCTAAAATGAGTTTGACATCCCTGCATTAGAGGCTGTGTTCAATTTGCTAACACTTAAATATACTTGGTCAATATACTCCTCATTCTTACCTCATGGATGAAGTGAGTTAAATACACTTGTCCTTTATTGAGAAAAAACATCTGCTGAAAGTTCAGATTCTCATTGTTACCGTCATTGCTTCCATTAGTAATCATAACACTCTACTTACTAAGTACATTTTTGGAATCTTGGGGTGTTGCAATATCCTGAAAAAGTCTAAGAGGCTGAAAAACACCAGCAGACAGACTATCATGCACAATTTTACAACAAATTGCCACAAAAATTAGCTACAAAAACTGTCATTGTTAAACATCTTGTACAACTTAAAGACCAATGTATTGTTTCCACTAAAATCTTGCAACTATTGTAACTGCGCACATAGTAATTTTCCTGTGCAATAAGGGATCATTACTGACATTTCACATGGGCTCAGACTCAGCTCAAGTAGTGAAAATGAGACTAAATTTGTGGCTTCTTTACAACTTAGTGGTACTTATACTGGGTTCAGACCACATAATATTTCTGATCCAGTACACACAAGGCATGGGTCGGATCAATAGTGACAAGAGGTAATGGAAATGAAAATGTATCAGTTTTAGGTGGTTTGACCTAATGGATGATGACTGACATTGCATATAAAATGTCTCATAACGTCCCATCTGAAAGACTAGATGTTAGAACTTTTGTTGCTGTTCTTACTAAATCATTTACAACTAAAATTCTCTTTGAAGTGTTGATAACAAGAAATACTGTCCTCTTTGTTCGACCAAACAAGTGGTTACAGTTTTGTTTTTGTTTTTTTTGACATATTAACTTTTTTCCTTCACATCCTACATGTTTTATCTCTTTTAACAATGCTTTTCTGAACACATGACCCATATCATACACATTGCTTTAGACACTGTTGTTTGTTTGCCTTCTCGTCAGTATCTAGTACAAGCTTTCTGATAAAACCATGCGTAAAAAGATTTTAAAAAGAGGTGAAGTTTGAAGATGAGCAGGAAGCAATGAGTATATATAAGAGTTTATGATTCTACAATTGACAAATCTGACACTAAGACCACTGTAATTTGGCAGCTAGTGACGTAGTTGTTAGCACTTCCACCTCACAGATTCCCTGTCAGACTGGGGGCGTTTCTGTGGTATTTCTCATTTCTGTCTGTGCGATGAAAGTTTCCTCTAGGTCCTCCAGTTTCCTCCACCATTAAAAACATGTTTACATAGGTTTAATTCCCCTATCGATGCCCTTAACCAACATTAATGAAGATCTGAAGTCCCAGAGTGCTTGCAATACTAATGCTACAGTTAATTTTAGGAGGTTGTATATTTGGATGGGTAAATTTTAAAGACCCAATTTCCCGTTGGGGAAGATAAAGTAAGTTAACCTTGACCTCAACCGTAAAAACATTGTACAGTCTGAACCTGCATTAGCTACATGTCATATCGTTTTATGTCCCGTCCCTATATAATCAACTATCAAATAGAGCCAAAGTTTCTCAAATTAGAGGGCCCATGCTGAGTCTATAACTTTTTTTTTGTGTGTAAAAAGCCTCACCCTCACATTCCGATTGGCCTCAGTAAAGTAGTCTTACCTCATGTAACCCCTGTTTAGCAACATACACCTCATGAGAGGCCAGAGGGGCCAAAGACATGTCTGTCAGATGATGATTGGTTATAAAACTGTTTGTCTTTGAGAGTTAAGAGTCCTTTATGTTACTTTGGTGCCAGAGAGGCAACAGGGGACGGCTGTTTACAGTGATTTAAAACAGAAAAACAGCATGGCTGCACAGGCTTGGCTGAGCTGCACAGGCCTCTATTGACGGATGCCAACCCAAAAAAACTAGCAAGGCCTGGATTCTGTCAGCAAACACACTGACAGTGAGAGCTGACAGGGACACACACATCCACACAGACACACACCCTGCCACCACGCAATCTGGACCGATCTCACCCCATGTAGCATTTTACTATGCAATCATCAAAGCACCATTAAATCAGAAGTGACTGCCAATAAAGGGAGGAAATTGCGGGCAGGGATTACGATGTTTGCATGATAAGGGGTGTGTGTGTGGGGAGGGTGTGTGTGGGGGGGACGTAATCGGGGGGCGTCACAAGATTTATGTAGCATTTACTGTGGAGCAAGTCGTAAAGTGTAATTACAGGGGGGGTCGACACACCGCAGAGCCACAGCCCAGCAGGCAGACTGGCAGGAAGGCAAGGAGACAAGTGATCAAGGCCCATTCATCCACACTGTCTCAGTTTGTCTCTTCTTTCTCTCCTCCTCTTTCTTTCTTCTTTCTGCCTCTCAGCTGCTCCAGACCTATAAATCAGCTGCAACAAGTCCAACCTCCGGTGTCAAAACAGAGTCCTCTGACATGAAGTGTTTCATGGGAACAATGTGGTGTGGGCGGTGTCTGACCGAATGTCACCATGAAAAGACCCAGCCAAGCATCAGGAGATAACCTCAGAATTTTATATTTGAGCTCTTTTCTGTCACATAACTAGACCAAATTTATTACACTTTGGGTCTGTTTGTTCCTTGTTTGGATGAACTGCTGGTGAATCACTCTGTAGCCTCTTCCTTCAACAAATACCACACATGCCACACACAACATTGACTCTTGGTCATCTAGTTTAGTGGTGAAATCCATCCAAACCCTCATTTAACTCCTTTTCCTCACTGGTGCCTTCTTATGCTTCTTGTTTGCATGATTGTGTTTTGTACAGTGTTGTTTTAGTGAAATGCATTCTCCCTGTCTAAAGGAGTAATAAATTAGTAGCAGTCTTCTCTGAACTTTGCTGAAGGTGATGACACTAAGTGTCAAATGCCATTATGAAAAATTAATTGAGCTTGACTTATTACACGACACGAGTCAGACAATAATGGACAAATAAAATCCAGAAGGAGGCAGTAATGCCACTTAAAGGATGAACCCCCTGCTCTTTGTAGCAGCTTTATTTGACTTGTAAAGCCTTATGTGTTAGAACCAGAGTAAGAATCCAGTTTACAACGACAGGACACTGACCTACTCGTTCCTCAGCCTCAGTCATCATCAGACGAATGATCAGAGCCAAAATTATGCAGATTAACAGGGTTAGTACAACTGACTAGCATAAACTAATCACAACATGACCGACAGCAAAAGACATCTTAACTTGTGTGAACTGAGGATATTTGTCTATATAGTCACAGATTAAACTTGCCATTAAAAATATGCTAATGCTAATGTGCTTCAGTTTTTTGATGCAGCCATTTAAAGATTTGTTTGTTGGTTCATCTGTTCTGTTCCCATAACACTGCAATAATTCAAGAACTCAAGGAAGATCAAAGATCCTATATTTACAAAAATGATGCACCACGAGCTTCACTGAATTGGTTGAAAACTGAAGTAATATCTTTATAAAATACATGAATATCACTTCTTTTATTAATTGTAATTAACAACAATTTACCATTTGTTCATTCATTTCATTTATTTGTTTATTTCAAGCATTTACAGAGTACATGTAGGTTAAAAATTTCCAAAATCATTCATTTACACTTGAAAAGGAGTGGGAAGAAGAAAAACGTATTTAATCCCACCCCCATTCTCATCATCAGATTACTTAACATAATAACGTTACTCACTCCTGTCGTTAGACTTCAAGCCAGAACAATGAACAAAATAGGCCTATACCAAATTAGAATACCCTCATTCGACAGTATTTACATTATATAACTAAAATGTGTGTGGAAAAATAGAAACAAAGTACATTCCTGGTGGTGTTACCACGGGTAACAGTTAACCATTACCTTACATTATAATAATTACATACCAACAATTGATACAACCATTCTTATCATTTGCTTTATTTTCCTGCTTGTTTTACTTGAGGCAAGATTTGTGTTGCGAGATATCATGTGAGTTCACTGCTGAGATAGACCTTAAACAAAGTCCATTTTCTCCTGATCTGCAAAATGTCATGTTAATGTCAGAGTGTTTAGAAGATATACAGTTTGGGAAGAAATTAGTCAGTTTTAACCTGAGTGGGACAGCATTTGTAAGGCAGTGGAGAAACTCATTAAACACTGATCCAGAAAATGACTCTATAGTGACGTGTCCTATTTCCCTGAACTGTCTTTGGTTGTACTGATTATATGTTGGTGGCCAAAGGTCAAATGTCAAGTTTTCTTTGACCTCACAATCATAAGGGAACCACATGACTTACAGTACTTGTTATATTATTTAAAGGAGTGATATTTTGCTTTTTTAAATGGAATTATGCATTTTAAAACATTTCCCTGTGGTCTACATTAACTGTAAATACCATGCTTGGGTCTGAATTCTTCATTAATTCAACTCCACAGGTCCATCTTCAACCCTATTTCTGAGTAATGACACCAGAAAGGCAGTTTTGAGTGCTGGCCCTTTAAATGCACATGAGCCACTTCATGCCCCACCCCCTCCAGGTTGTTGACTGTGCTGCTCTGTTCTGTTCAGCCGCTTGTGTTTGTTAATACAACCAATAACTGAACATTTTAGGTAATCGTCTCGAACTTTGGACATATTTTTAGTGTGGACTACAACTGCTGCTGCTGATAAACAATTATGACGTACTCAGAGAAAGGTTTGTCGGAAGTCTGGACCTTATAAATGTTGTGATGTAACTAGTTATAGACGTAACAAATTAACCTGTTTAACCCTGACCATATTTTCCGGGGAAAAATGCCTAAAAAGACATACCCAAAGTAAATGAAGAATTACTTCGCAATAATAAGGTTCATATGCATGTTCTTGGTGTCTATGGACATTTAGAGACCTCACAGACTCTATTCCCATTGTCTAAAATATTGTATCTATTACTATGCCTGAATAAACTGTAACAAACTAAAAGAGAAATTAGAATTTTTTTATCCTCGCCTGTTTTTTTTTTTGGCTGGATTGACGATGATATGCATAAATTAATTGTTCGTGTTGGAGATTTTTAATAGCGTATATTTCACCCCACAAAGATTAAAAATCATGTTTGAACATTAAAGTTTGCACTAAAATACACTTTTGATGTACTTTTATTAACATTAGGGCCTAAACTTTGAGCAAAAGTTGAAAAAAACATCCATTGTCCTGATTTATTATAGTTTTTATAGTAGATGAATATTAATATAATTTTTTCGGCCCACGGGCGGGCCGATAGGGCTAAAGGGGTTTTAAGCTGGAATTGAAACGGGTTGTAGAAATCCACTTGATTTTTGCCAGAATGAATATAAAAATAGCTTTGCAGCACCTGGAGGGTTCAAATTCAAACTTTATGAACCATTAGGGTCCAAATACACAAATAAATGAACCAAAGACTAATAAAAGTGGGTTTAGCAAAATATGACCCCTTTAAGTGTTAGGCTGAGTATGGCTCCAGTACAAACTCAACACAAAAATCATGACAAATCATCAAACTACATTATCCAGTAACACATAGTTTATGAATCCTCATGTTTTTTTAATATGTATAATATATTTTGAAGAAAGTCTCCTTTACGTTTTACAGTTTTCATCTCACAGACACTATTGTTATCGTCTATGGCACACTTGTTGGTGTTTCACAATAACATAAAAGACATAGTTATCCATGTCTGAGCACAAACCAGCTCCCATGATGCCTTTTGGTTTCAGACAGAAATACTGAAAGGCAGGAATATGAAGAAATCATTTTAGAAACTCTAAAAGAATCTCTATTCTCACCGCAGTAACAAATAACTGCTGAAAACTGTCATTTCAAGTGTCATCACATGTTTCTTTAGTCCCGCGGAGACGGCAGGGTTTTCCATTTCTGTGTGTTTGTCATTGTTCAGGGCACGTGGGTTTGTTTACTAGATATTTTGCGCTAGGTCTCAAGGGAAGAAAGAGAGAGGCTGTATGAGAGAAAGCTATAGTGAGACAGCAGCAATCTGAAATTGGGGAAAATCCCTGGAGATTTATGTCAATGTTTACTATCCCCACTCCAGCCCTCCGCTTAAAGAGGGAACACTCGGACTATAAATCAGCCCTTCATAAATGGATGGGACGTCCAGAACCTTTTGAACTGGGCCTAATTTGCCTGGTGGCTTTCAAAGGGAGGGACCCCCCTGAGTTAGTTTATGTCAGGGGCCTCAGTGAAGTGCATTGGCATCGCACCAGATGTTAAACAGGGTGATGGCGTGAGTGTCACTTTCTCTGTCTTTATCCCTCCTGTCAAGCGAATCTGCACAAATGATCAATGACCAACACCCCCCGGTTTCAAAGTCCAGAGCTGCTCATGTTGAAATAATATGATTAATTTATTTAGAATTATGCATCATTAATGCTTTTAAGCTTTTGTTTTTAATGGTGTGTGTCACAGTCAGATGTTTTATGAGTTTGATCGTTGACAGATTTCCCAAACAAGACTGTGAAGAATAATTTAAAAATATATATAATTAGAAAGGAGTTAAATCAGGTCAAACTGAAAGTCAAAATGAAAAAGGAAGTTTAATCTGGAAAAATACAAATCTCAGAAACACAAAAGGCCCATTTTATATTTGATTTACTTATTATGAATTAAAGGACTGTTGTTGTTTCTACTTTAAAATACTTAAATATGACTTATAAGTATCAGTAGAGTGTTTGGAACAATGAGTCAATGAGTTTTGTCAAAGATGCCAGTGTATTGAATTGTAGAGACATGAACTGACTATATTCAGACTAACTGGATCTATGTGACCACCAAGGTTATAATAGTTTTGGATTTTTAGCTTACCGGTCGACAGGCCATAAGCTATTGCCGTCACGTGGTGTCCGGCGTCGTCATCGTCTGTCGTCAGTCGTCCGTTACAAAACTTTTAATCGTCTTCTTCTCTGAAATTACAATTCCGATTGATTTCAAACTTGGTATACAGCTTCTTTATGATGATGTCAACAAAAGTTAGTGAAATTATTTGGATCCGGATCTGATTCTGGATTTGGTGCGACTTTGAAAAATTTCCCCATAAGAGATAGGAAGTGGATCGATACAATAACTCAGTAAATATAAATGATATCAAGTGTAAATTTCTACAGTACAGCCCTGATGGGGAGATGACCAAAACATAATGGCCACATGCTGATCAGGATCTTCTTCTGGATCCGGGAACTTACGGAAAATTTAACATGGGCTCTTATGGGGAAAAAAATTCAATCGTCTTTTTCTCCCAAACTACAATTCTGATTGACTTCAAACTTGGTATACAGCTTCTTTATGATGATGTCAAAACAAGGTATTGCAATTATTTCGATCCGGATCTGATTCTGGATTTGGAGCGACTTTGAAAAATTTTCCCATTATAAGAGATAGGAAGTGGATTGATCCAATAAATCAGTAAGTATCAATGATATCAAGTTGGAATTTGAATTTTTTACAGATCTGATTAGAATATGACCAATAAATACACATAACTGGGTGATAATAAATGGCATCTGGATACATTTCCCAAAGCTTTTAATTTGCACGGTAAGCTACAGGGCCATTGGTCATATTTTTCAATATAGTTCAGTTTTATTTGGTTTTGACTTTTGGTTCTCTAATTCAGTTAATTTTTAATTAGTTTTTAGAGCAGGTTTGCTAGTTTTTATAATTTTTCATTTTTTTCTAAATGCTTAGTTTTAGTTTAGTTTTTCATATCTTTTATCTTCCTTGCTGTCGTATTGAAATAAAACTCATTCAGGACTCTGCTGCTTTCTCCCAACTTTAATCTCCATGTTTAATCTCCAGGTAGAGTGGGGATGAGAAGCCAACCCTAAATGACAAGTGACCAGTAGTGATGGACCGTGAAGTGCCGTAGCAGCAAAAATTTTAGCCACACTCGAGCAAAATAAATCAATTTCATATCAATTCCACATTGACAAAGATGAAAATGAAGGGAATTTTACCCATAATTTTTATACGTTTTAGTTTTGGAAGCACACAATACAGTTTCAGTTAGTTATTGTTTTTTCTTTTAATTATATCTTTTATTTATTTCAGTTAGTTTTTCAGTTAGTTTTATCATTTTGTTAGTTTTCATTACCGATCATATCCTTGGAGACCACTAGAGGGAGTAGTGAGTCACACTGTTGGTCTGCAAAGATGACGAAAACTAACTCTATGGGACCTTTGACCAAAGCATCAGAAAATGACCAGATGGGATGAGAACCATTAAGAAACAACTTTCAAGAACTCAACACTGTTGTTATTTTCACCCCTGGACACAGCTTTAAATGAAAAGAATGGAGTTTAATACTGAAATGGCAGCGTTTCTTCTACTTGGGTGAGTTTGATTATGAGTCTCATGTAGGTGTAAAGTTATTTTGTGATGTTAATATCTTGTGGACATGGTTCAAATGAAATATTCTTGCGTCTATTGACTACACAAACCATCGAAAAGGCTGAGGTGATTTGTGGTTTTACTGTGTTTTCAGTCTATAAACAGAGCAAAGCTAACAGAGCTATATTGTAAACTATCAGCTGATGCAGGACGTGACAATTATAAAACACAATGTTATTTTGACTGACTTGAAGAATAAATAGTTTGAAGGACTAATCTTGATAATACTAAAGTACAGATGTGTGTAGCATTAAATAATAAGCTTCACACTTTATTCGATGAGTCATACTGGACCACATTTTTGGAATAATCTATGACCTGAACTTCAATCAACATCTTCTTTATCATTATTTAAAAAGAATCTGAAAAGAACCCTAATTTATGAAAAAATGTAAGGCTGTATATCATTTGATTTGTATTTCTATTATTTTACTTTAGATTATTATTTCAGTTATATCGTATTTTTAATTCTTTTTTTCTTCCTGTGTAATTGTTTATTTCCGGGGAGGTATTTACAAAAGCCTTTTTTGGCTTCTATCTTCTCCTGCACAATGGTGTTACTTGCATGATTTTTTTTTTTTTTTTAAATTTTCTCTTGCTGTTTATGATGTGCAAAAAAAAAAAAAAAAAAAATACTGTTTGTATAGATGGAGCCTTAATTCAGTGGTGGTTTTGGTGCTGGGAGTGTGTTCTGGTCCACAACATCCCCCTGCTGTTAGTAGTTTATCAATACTACATAGAGACTTGTGGGTGAAGTTAAAATACATTCTATTTTATATTTTTGGTAGAAACTGTGCACTCGCAATGAAATTAAAAATGGGATTTTTATGTTTGAATGTTGACATTCCTCAAATGCATATAAAGTTACATTCAGAACTTTGGGGTTTAAAAAAAAAAAAAAAATATTGGTCAATTCTGCTTTTGAGCCCATTTTGAAAATGATTAAATGATTTCTTTGGAGTTTTATTATTTAAAAAAATGTGTATTTGCCAAATGAGACTTTCAGGGCCTTGTCTAATTGTTTTTGTCCTTAATGACACATAAAAATATTCAGTGCGTTTAAGGAGACAGAACAATATAATAAAGGAGTAAAAACTTTAATAGAAATACTAAAATGCAAATTATCTAATTGTTATTAAAAACTTAGTGAAATTATACTGTACTTTATTTTTCCACAGATGCCCTTGAACTGTTTAGTGTCTGGAAATTTGATATGAGAGGAACTAGGGTGAGATTATGCGTCTGGTTTTTAATCAGGAAAATTTACTTAATGGGGCAATTAGACAAAAGTTTTCTTGTACAACTTCTAAAACTGTCTGCTGAAGAAAGGTTTAATGATTTTGAGACTTAGTTTTTATCTTTCCATGTGCGTCACTCATCCAGTCTTCAACCCGGACAGTGTAGAGACCTGAGACGGGAGGGGGTCTGGGGTCAGAGAGAGACCACTAGCGTTATTCTGAGGCCACCTTCAGTTCCTCCGAGCCCCTCCTCCTCCTCACATGAATCACTCCTCTCCTCCCCCTGTCCTCCTCTCCTCTCCATCCCACCTTTCACATGGTGTTTTCCTCTGTTTGTTGTCACATACACACAGATATCCGTCCTGCTGTTTAGTACTGTCACAACTGTCACAGAGCTCAGAGAGGGAAATAATTCTATCACCTAAACATCCAGGTATTGAGAAAGACAGAATCAACCTGCTGTTTGTCTTGTCATCAGTGTAGTGGGCGACTCAACACACACGCTGGCATGTAATCTAAAATCACACAGGGGCAGCATTATCCCGCCTTTGTTTGGTTCAGTGTAAACAGGTAAAGCATATTGAGTGGTTTTCTTACAGCAATATAGTAGATGATGCGTTCAAAGGGATTATATATTGCATTGATATAGTCAGAAAACAGCTACAGTAAAACCACAAATCACCTCCATTTTCTGCACAGTTTGTGTCATCAATAGATGCACTAATGTTTCATCTGAATCATTTATCAACAAACAGCCAACTTAGTAAAAATAAGAACATCACATATAACTTTATACCTTCATAAGCCTCATAATTACATTCATGTAGGAGAAACACTGCCATTTCGGCATCAAACTCCTTTCTTTTCAGTCACTTATTGTGTTCAGTAAGTTTAAGACAAACTCAGTGTAACGTCTGTCTATACAGAATATGTGTAAATGGGTGTCACGCAACTAGACAGGATCTAGGCCATCAGAAGATCTAGGGCTTTACAGGAGGCAGTAACCACACAAGTAGCTGGTTTTGATGATTTTGAAGATTTTGTAAAAAAAAAAAAAAAATAATAATAATAATAATATACAGGTACTCAGCTCAGAAGTGTTCATTGAAAAAACAATGAAATAAAATAAATACCAAATAAATAAAATACAAATCAAAATATTCCCTTCAATCCTTATGTTTCCTTAAACACACTCTTTTGATTCCTATTTGTTTCCTATTTAGTTCTATTTTAGGTCTCGAACTAAATCTTATTTTCCTCTATTTTGGTGTTCATTTAAAGAAAATAAAGTAACTACTCTGTAAACCTTGGTTACATCAGTTCTAGGGGTGTGCCAAAAAATCAATTCATATAAAAATTGTGATTCTCATTTACTACAATTCAGAACTGATTTAAAATGTCCCAAAATGGATTTTAAAAAATAAAACGAATCCGCCGGCAGTCTCCCTCCGTTTTGTCCATGGGACATCCTGACGTCATCACACAGCCAGTTCTGGAACATACGCATGCGCAGTAAGCACCAAACCAAAGAGGAAAATAATGGAGGAGGTGAGAGAAATTCAACTGACCCCATTCTCGTTGGACTCATTTTGGATTTTACTGAAGACCAAGTTTGACATGAGCTTCTCAGTGTGTAAGGTTTACAAAATGCAGATTAAACATTTTGGGAACACCACAAATGCGTGGGCTCACACCTGCAGGCATCACCCAAAGCTTAAGGACACAGTGCCGGGTCAGCCACCAGCGGCAAACCAACACACACTGCTGTGCCTCACCAAACTCCCTGCCAACTCCGAGTGGGCAAAAAAAATAACCAGGTTTATCGCCTTCTTCAAAGACTTACGGCCTTATAGTGTGATGGAGAACGAGGGGTTCATCCACATGGTGCAGACAGCAGAGCCACGGTTCACCATACCATCCCAAAAGTTTTTTACCCTGA
Source organism: Sphaeramia orbicularis (assembly GCF_902148855.1). Classification (NCBI taxonomy): domain Eukaryota; kingdom Metazoa; phylum Chordata; class Actinopteri; order Kurtiformes; family Apogonidae; genus Sphaeramia; species Sphaeramia orbicularis. The sequence continues at coordinate 38,549,584 of NC_043965.1, read as the reverse complement.
CAGCTGTGCCACAGCTTTACCAAGAAACTAAAGGAAAAGTCACCAGTGCCTTAACCACAATGAAATGATCCTTTGCACACCTACAGAATGAAGTAGAAATCATTAGGGATCAAATTATTTTGAATCGAAAATCATTTTGAATTGAAAAATCAATTTTGCATCGAATCGTAGCCCCAAAAATCGGAATTGAATCGAATTGTGAGATGGTAAAAGACTCCCACCCCTACTCAGTTCTAATCTAATTCTAAACCGAACATTAAATACCTTTACACACCAAGTGAACCTATTCTCACTCCCAAATCATCACATACTACAGCTTGATCTTTGATTGTTTAACCCATAAAGACCCAAACATCCATCATATACCAAAACCATCTACTGATCTAAACTGTTTAATACCTGTTGGTTCACTGATCCTACCAATACATGTAAATAATTGGTGTAAACAATAGTTTGTCATCTTTTCATGGCCATCAGATATGACCCATTTGGACGTTCAGAGGCTCCGTAGTGAACGTGGAAACACCGTCATCTTCTACAACATTGATTCATCAGTAAAACCCATGGAGTTGGATCAATGACAGTGGATGGACACACTTGGTTTATGTTTAGTTAATGATAGATTTTTCTGAAGAAGTCACTTTTTCTGCAGTTTTCTCTGTTTCTGATATAATAACCATCAACTTCAATCTGAGTTTTTATGAACATTTTTATGATCAGTAAATTAAACATCGGAAAATATCTGATTTATACTGATAAAATGCAAAATACAGAGGGTAATATAACAATTGGTGATGAATCAATCAAGAAAGTTTAGACATAGAGAAAATGTAGTTTTGGGAACTGACACAAAAGTAGTGCTGGGTCTTTATGGGTTAAGTATGTTATTATTTATCTCTGGATGTTGCTTTTTGTTATGTTAAGCACACTGCCTTTGTGTATGAATGGTACTATATAAATAATTCTGCCTTGCCGTCAAACCACTTGTTAAAACATGTCTTAGCCATCAAAAAGCCAGTTAAAGTTGAAGGAAATAGGTGAAAATATTGTCACACTTTGGCTTTGGCTTTCAGGTCAGCAATGAAATCAGAGCTGGGCATAAGCCACTTTTTGTCCAAAAATCTACACTGCTCAATAAAATATGTGTAAAAACATCCACCCCTCCTTCAAATTATTCTCATGCAGATGTTTATTTCTGTATTTCAGGCTTTGCTGGAGGGTTTTGCGATCTTTTTCTGTCATTCATTCATTTGATGTTGTGTCCTGTCATGAGTACTTTAACAGAAACTGAAAATAGAATGAATGAAAAAAATGACAAATTACATCCAGTATGAAAAATTTCAATGTTATGTTAAGTTTCTTACATTTTCATGTAATTTCCTGTTGTATAAATGGATTAAAACCAAGTCTTGAGAGTCTGCCCTCTCAAATAGATAAATACTTGAATTTGTCCACATGACTATACAAAGACATACTTAGACTGAGGCCTGGCATGTAGACAAAACACAGCTCTTTCATTCAGTGGAAGGCCAAACCCTGTCCAAACACAGCACACATCTGCTGTCATCACCCCTAGTCTCACACCTCCACTCTCTCAACAGACACAACACACACAAATATCATCCCAATAACAACAGGCTCAAGGAAGCGTCCATATTTGGGCAAATGCACTCCAACTGGATGGTCTTTGTGTATTGTGTCAAACCAAAACACAAACCAGACCTTAATGTGTTACACGGAGCTCAGTTTTCCTTATCCAGTCCATAAAACATAATTCTTTGACAGATGTTCATTAACAATGTTCTGTGTTATCTACTCATCTGTCTCTGTTATATAAGTAAACATCAGCACAAACACCCTTTATCTTGACTTAATTTTCCTTTATATCACATATACATTCTTTGCAATTCATCCATTATACTGGGAGATTTCACTGGAAACCACACATTTAAGCCTCATCTCAGTCAGGCTGCATCCACAGCTCCAATGCACCTCAAACACACATTACACGACCAGGGGGGCTGATAAAGCCGCTAGATGTGGGAAATATTGCATATCACTTGAATAACAGCTCTTTGCTTCAAATGTATTCAATGTATTATGATAAAAAAACAATAAAGCAGAATTTAACTGTGCCAAAACTTCCAGCAGAACTACATATAAAAAGGAGATGATGAATGGGGAAGAATATGAAAAGACTAATAAAATTCAATCAGGCAGGAAAACTATCATAATGTCAGTGTCAGAGGTTCTGAAAGTCTCTGTTATGTTCTGTTCACTTTATAATACAACCATGGGGTGGGACAATATTAGCTCGGCTTCCTCCTACTCCATTTTGGACATAAAGTCTTGTTGAGGAGCCACAATGAGGTAGTTGTACATTGTGTTCTTTTTTGGTTGGCTTGTTGCCTTTGATATTCTGGAGTGTTCTGTTTATATTTGTGGTTCTCCTTGGCTTTTGTTCACCTTTGTATTTTGTTACTACTCATGCAAAATAAAGTTCATTCATCATCATCATCAGTGTTGTGCAAGTTACTTTCAAACTAGTAATTTACAGATTGCTTGTTACTGTTATTTAAAAGTAATTCTTTATTTTTCAAAATTACTGTCTCAGAATTGTAATGTGTTACATTACTTCTGTATTACTTTTGAGTTACATACAGACTTTCATCATAAATGATGATGCCCCCCCCACCCCCCCCAAAAAAAAAAAAAAAAAAAAAGAAGAGGTAGGAGAGCCTTGGGACGCATACATTCGTGCCTCGAAGTTAGGGTTGCCAATTCCCTGAAAAAAAAAATTAAGGGACACCTCGTTGGCAGGGCCGACCAAACCCAATTTCCTTCACCCCTCCTGTGGTGGTGAATTTATTTTGCCTGTTTTGTGTGCGTCCCTTTTCAGCTCAATATGGGACACGTACTTTTGTGTCTAAAAAATAATAATAAAGGACAATTCCTTTTTTCAAACGAGGGTTGGCGACCCTACTCGAAGTACATATGGACAGATAGCTCAGTAAGTAACACTACGGTCTACGATGTTCGAATCCCAGCAGGAACGCTTGCATTTTTTTCAACATTTTACATGTTCAACCAGGGGGCGCAACACTGAGGATGCTGGTAGATAAATCTGACTGATAAAAAATCTTTACTGGTCATAGAAACATTAGCTTACCTTGTCATTGCTGACCACAGGGATCATGCTAACTAGCTTCTGTAAAGCAGAGTTAGGGTTAGTAATGAGCATACGTCCATGTGGACAATGGACTGTCTTCTGCCGCCTTCACCCATTGGCTGAACAACAGGAAATAGAACTTTCTTGCTGTTTTTTTTTTTGATTGTTTGTTTTTTTTATTTGAGCAATTAAATTATGGGTGAAAAGTGTGTTGTAACGCAAGCACTACTGAATATACTGAGTAAAATATTACTGAAAATTGATTAGTAATGCCTTACACTACTGCATTACAGCAAAAAGTAATCCATTATTGTAATGCATTACTTTTGTAATACGTTACTCCCAACACTGATCATCATGGTGTCTCCAAACTAAAAGAAGGCAGTGTTTCCAAAAGTGTCTGTTTCTGAAGGCTTAAAAAATCCAGAGTAGTGTTAATGCAAGCTGTAAATGGGAAAAGTTATGTGCTTAAAAAAGTTAAAACTTTCATCATATATTTCATCTTTTAAAGTTATATTCAGTGGTATGTCTCTGTTATGGGTGCTAATGTCCTTCTCAGGGCCGTTTCAAGATATCTGGGGGCCCTAGGCAAGAAAGTAAAGTGAGGCCCCTAATACGCGAAGATATGGTGGTCAAATCACCAAAGAAGAAAAATAAAATCCAGATGCGATTTCCTGTTTTCTGGTGCATTTAGTACTAATACTACTGATGATAAAAGGATAAACAAATAAAATTATTATTATTATTATTATTATTATTATTATTATTATTATCATTGTTATTAATTAATTTATTTGTTTGTTTGTTTGTTTTAGGCCTATTTATGATATAATAATATGCAATTAGTACTGATTGTGATAGATTTAATAATGATAAGAGTTTTTTCCTAGACTGTGATGTTACTAATTCCATGTAGCCTGATAAATACCTTCAGCTTGTGAGGAGGTGGCATTGTCACTATCAATTGGCGCTGACAGAAATTTAAGCAAAGCACCTAAAAAAGAAAGAAAAAAAAAAGGCATTTGGTGAGTAGGCTTACTTTTGTCCTTATTCTAGAAGTATATGATTAAAGTGCGGAGGATTTGACAGTAACTTTGCAGGAGAAGAACTTCACTTCCCATAATGCACCAAAATGTTACGTCAGACCTCATCCGCAAAACTACCTGAGCACACGGTGCAAAGTGTTGTGATGTGCTGATGGGCAAGTGTGGGAAATATAGATAATTACAGAGTTTAAAATGTAGGATTGTGATTACTTGGTTCACAGACATGGTTCACAGACACCGCCATTCTTTTTTTTTTTTTTTGATGTTGTATTTGAACATTCTGAATATTTGACGATTTTGAAAAGTGTTGTAATTTCCTAATTATTCTAATTGTTCCTGAACGCCTCATGTACTGTTTACTTGTGCCTCCTTGAACGTGAACAGAACTCAGTTCCCTAGTGAGGACACAGAGCTGATGTGAGGGACTGAACAAATGTTGGCTTGAAAATACAAACTTTTGCTGCAGTCCTACTCTAGTCCTCTTCTGTACCTAAACCAGCTGACACACAAGGAACAGACGTATGGATGAGACGGACAAACGCAATGGAAAAGGGACATTTTTCTCCTAATGGAATGGACAGATCACCAATGGAAAATGCTAGCTAACCGAAAATGTCCATTGAACTGGATGGATTATTTGTCCAAACTGGATGGGATTCATAGGACCAGATGATTTTGTTTGGAATAAAGTTGTGTGGGTGACCGCAGCAGGAGGCAGACAACCGTCCAGAGTAAGTGAAAACACTTCAGTAGGCTTAGCTTTGGCTTTTCATGACTAAATACTGTTAATGCTGTCGTACTTCGGTCCTCCACATCCAAATTATTTAGCTCCAAAGAAGTTTTGGAACGCTGTACAGCAGTAGAAAAGGGCGATGGAGAAGTTATGTTTCTTCTCTCCTTAAATTCTTCCACAGAACACAGTTGTGTTGTGTGTATATGATTAGTTGTTGAACTGAACCTCTCCCTCTCATGCTAACATCTATCTGTGTGTTTGGTCACTGATGTGAGGGCTTTTGTTCGCACACTTTCAAACATATCACACAGTTGTAGCCTATTTGGAGAAAACAATGGTTTACTTAATACTTACCGCTGTGTCGCTGGCATTTTTCCTCTTCTTTTTTTTTTTTTTTTTTTTGTCTTTTTGCAAACCCTGAAGGGTAGGAGCGCTTCATCATTGATATTATTTTTAAATGCTCGCACCGCCGTGCTCAGTGTGGACAGACCATTTGTTCCACTGACAGCAAGTGGGGGGTGTGAGGGGGGGTGCACGAGGGCGGATGTCACTTCTACATGACCCTCATAGTCTTTGTCATTGCATAGGGGGAATCCCTCTAGTCTGGGGGGCCCCAGTCACAAAACAGTACAGGAGAGGGTTAGCGCTGCCTCACTGTGGTGGTGTGTTTACAATGGATGGTTTTTAATCGTTGTACAGATAAATAACCATGCGGCCATCGGGGGCCCTCTTCAGCGAGGGGGCCCTAGGCAGCTGCCTACCTTGCCTACGTCATCCCGACGGCTCTGGTCCTTCTGTGCTGCAGATGTGGAAAACTTTGGTAGAAAGTGGACAAATTCCTGCTCTTCCATGACCACGCATGCCTATAGGAAAGCAAAAAGAGCAGGCATCAATGACAACAAAATAACATTGATTTAGTCTGATACAGAATGAAAAAGTGGAGCTGGGTTGTCAAGAAGAGCAGCAGTGACAGCAGGAATGATAGGTAAGCAGTTAAAATATGGCACCCAGAAAGAGATGAACCAACAGGCTGAACAGAAGAGAATCAGCTGATGTGGACTGGTATTGAGATCACCTGTCAGTCATGTATTGATATTTATTATTTATTGGTTTAGTTGAGAGGGACCGTGCACATCAATCAACACTGGTTATTTTTCATCTGTTGTTCCTGTGAGTTTTCCTAGCTTGTTTTAAGTTTAATATATAACATATGCAATAAATATTTGATGTATTGTTTGCTTTTTTAGTTCTGATATGTGGATCGTATGGATCATACTGTACCTCCTCTGAGGCCCTGCCCATTTGAAGATGGTTTCGGTCATATCCGCAAAAGTTTTGTATCGGATAGGCCTTTTGTCCACATGAAACTGGCATTTTCAGTCACTGAAACCTCAACTTTTTGAAACAGTGTCCCAGAGTGGATACATTTGAAAACGCCGGTTTCACGTCTTCGTCTGTAGGACCAAACCGCAACTTTTTTAAAATGATGATGTCATAGCCCCACCTCTATTACCTTTCACCCTGGATGCTAGACGCCATGTCACAACAGCAAGAACGGCGGACAACAGAGTAGTGCTCGAGCTATTGAGTTTATTGGAAATACTGAATCAAAATCCTCGGCTACTCTTTCATTACAATGAGCAACAAACAACCATAGCTAACAATATTCACTACATGCTCTTGGATTTACCACGGAGAGGGACAACCAGAAGGAAATACTGGATCAGATCTGATAAAACCAAGCAAAACCTAGCTTTATGTGCATGCTCTACATTTTCTTCTCTGTTTTTGCAAGAGCATTACAACACCACATACAGGCCTGGCATTTGTACTATATTGTTTTCAGTCATTTTGTGTGGACGCAGATATTTCCTAAAATGACTCCATGTTTACAGTTTTGTGTGGACATGGCCTGAGTTTGCCTACGACAGCCATTGTGCTGATTTCCATGTAGAAGACTTAGGTCGTACTTTCTGCAAAAACCCTTCCGCTCAAATGCTTCATTGCCTGTCTTTTACTCTTCTGCCTCGACAATGTGTAGCTATACCATCAGCTTAACATACCACTAAATGACCAGGCAACATCACAACATAAGCTCCAACACAAACTTCATATATGCACACAAATACATGCAAAAGTTACACGTTTTCAGCAATGTCATGGACCAGTAGTCCAACCAACCATCTGATCTTCAAAACATAATTTAACAAGAATGAACAGTTTTTACAGCATATTGTGTTTGTGTCCAAGACCTGCATCCAGACTCAGATCTCATTAAAATTAACACATCAGTTTTACCCAGACTCAGATGGTTGTTGTGGATTGTGTTTAAGCCTAAAGCAATAGCTTCATTTTACTTGGGAAGCATCAGTAGATTTTAAATTAGGTTCGTTGTTTGGTGGTGCAGACATTTTGGCTCCGGTTGACTACCAAACAGGGAACAAAAAGAGGAAACAAATATCTTCTTGAATGTTTCCTTGCAAACAGATCGGTTGTATTTAATGCAACAGCGCTTAATATTTCCCACTATTGCCTGAAGCAGTACAATCGTGTAATGGAGACATACTTTGTAAGCGCACCTGGGGTTGGCAGGGGTTCAGTGCCTTGCTCAAAGATATTCACAACCCTTGAAACACAGCTGAATGATTCTCTTTCTTCTTTCTTTGCTACTGCTGATGAACATCATCACAGAAAACCAGTAAAGTGACAGACACAATGACAAGACAAAATATGTAACAACTATTCTTGTGCTCCTATAAGGTTACAGTCTATAATAATAGAGAAACACTAGTTTTACTGTCTGACAGACGCTGATGGATTGTCTGTCAGGGAAGGTATCCTGCGTCTGAGAGCGATTCCAGCAGACAAGGCCACGACATGAGCATGATGAATCCCACACTCCTTTAATTGCTGTTTTACAGTTCAGTGACAGCCATCAGCTAAATAAGCTGTCACTTACACAATGTAGTGATTGACTCGCAATTATTTCACTGAAACAAAGAACAGCATTGCTTTTTTTTTTTTCTCATTCTTGATTCTCACATAGAATGCATTGTGTTTAATGGTGGAGCAACGCTTTACAACTGCCACAGCCAAATGATCATATTGCCATTTAAAGCGCTATAATACCCATCAGCCCCTAACATTTCTGCTCATATGCTGCATTTTTAAGTGTTCAGAATGTCTGTTTTGCTGGAGCTTATCATATATGCAATGCTAACATAAAGCTTTATTATTTTACATATATTATTATTATGTAGTATTAAACCTGATCTCAACAGATAAATGGTAGTATTGGTCAAATAAGTTAAAATGACAGATGTTTACAGGAGCAACCTTTGCAACTGCATGAATAAGTACATAGCTACACTCCAAAACACATTCTTTTTCTTCACATTCATATGCAGAGGTTTGTGGATTGAGCTGTCTTGCATACTGTATTTTTGGTGTACTGCATTCATTTGAGGTATTATGTATAGGGGGATACTCAATTCTTTTGTCCTAAATAATACAACTGATGGCCAAACAGGTGTTATGTTTATAAGAGAGGGGTTTGGGAAGTTGTTGTGTATATGATGGAATAACAAACCCGTTGACTTAAACACAAGAGACCAAAAACTGAAAGAAATGGTTGCTTTTAGTTCAGTGTGTGATATTTAGTGACATCTAGCTGTGAAGTTGCAGATTGCAACCAACTAAATACCTCCCTTGGCTATGATAGTGTTGTTCCAGCCCATGTTTGGTTGTTGTGTGTTTGTTTTTGTAGCAATAAAAACACCCTTATACAACCACAATTTTATGCGTTGCATTTGGTGTCATTTCTACTGCTGCCTCAAGGGGCACTAGTCCATGATTTTACTGAAACACTAGGTGAGCAAATCTCCAAATACTCACTGACAAGTGACCTATTCTGTTGTTCAGGTGTGAAGAGGGATGATGCGTTGTGCGTTGAGTAATTTAATTTAATTTAACTATCAAATCATTTCAGGGATACAGTGCAGAGCTTCACTATAGTAGAAGTAGTAGTTTATTTGGTCGTTAATTACTTTAAACAACAAACAAAAACAACATATCCATTGTTCCATATACAATGTGACCGAAAGGGTTTAGGCAGAAGTTAAGACTTATTTAGCCTAACCCTATTTACAATTAACACAATGTTTCCACACGAAAACAAACAAAAAAAATTGCAGTGTTATCATTGCTAAATATACAACAGAAGAGAATACATATTTAATTCAATTCAGGTAAATCATGTCCTTATCTCAACTGCCAATACTGATCCTAATCTTTTGAACAAGCATTTTCTTTAGTCAATCCTGAGTTCTATATTTTTGAATAATAGTTAATTTGTACATCTTTTAAAAAGTTTTGATTATTTTAGACTGTTTGAATCGATCTTCCAGGCCATTCCAAAGATTGACCCCTTTAATAGAAATACATCTACTTCTATTATTTGTTCTTGCCCTAGCTTTTTTAAAAATGCTGGTTCCTCTGAGGCTGTACTCACTTTTCCTACATTCGAACATCTCCTGTTTAAAGGAAGGAAAAAATGCTTTAAATGTGTTTGGAGGCCTCAAGGATAACACATTTTGGTCCATGAAACCAAAAACTCCTCAAGGCACCTTTAAAGTTTATATAAGTTTTGAAGCATAGCATGAATAATTCATTTTTATTTACTTATTGTCTCCTCTCCTCTTATCCTACCTCAGCCGTGCAGTTTTGTTGAACTCAGCATTTTGTCAAAGTGATGTAAAGTGAGGCTTCAGGTTTCTTCACCATAGTGTGCACTGTAAACGAGGGTGATTATTGCTGAAAAAACAGCGCTACCAAGCAAAATGAAGTAAAATTACACACAATTTGTTTTCTGCTTTCATCTAAAGTATGAAACAAAAGTAAGCTGGAGTTGAAATCAAAGTGCTAGAGCTGAACGTAATGGTCAATAAATGTAAAACTACGTTTGTTTGAGGGTTTGAAGACAATGTGGACCTTTGTTAGGGTTTGAAAGTGTCAGCGGTGCTAGTAAAATTCTGGCTAAGTTGTAACTTTGGCACAAGGATCATATAAAGAAAGAAATCAAAGCAACAACGTAAAGCATCACATATGTAGTGGTGCGAAAGTTTCCATTCTGAGTCTGTTAAACTAAATGTATTTCAAGCATATACCTTTATTCCTAATAAATACTAATGATTGTTCACAAATGCAAAATCCAGGCTGTTGTGTGTGAATCTCATCTTTACCTTTTTTGCATGTAGGTGGGAGGTGTTTGAGTAAAGGAAATGAGAGAAGAGGGAGGAGGAGGAGGAAGAGGAGAGGAGAAGGGGCGGTTTGTCATAGGAGTCATCAGTAACTGTCGCCACTGTGCTGCAGGCTTAATTAACTAGCTTGCTCGTTAGCATTGCTGCCCCCTTTTCTCTCCCTCTCTCTCCTCGCGCTCGCTGCTCTGAATAGGAACGCCTGATTATTCTGCGCTCCAGTCGCAGCCAATTACAGGGTCCAAATGGAACAACATTAATCAAATCTTTAGTATGGTGGCAAACTCAGAGGTATCAGATTGCAGAGGGACGCAAAACTAATATGTCACTGTCACCTGCGGTTGCACAGGCATTTAGCAGCTAGCATTAGGGAGACGGGTGAGACGGGCTATCGCCAGGGTGTAATATGGAGCCTGATCTGGAAGCCATTAGCATGACATGGCAGCAGAAACGCAGAGCCTGTCCTCACTCCACTCTCATTTTTTATCCCCCCCAACCAGTGTCTCTCTCCTCCTTCTTCCTCTGTTCATTCTCTTCAGCAGTCAGACAACTGAAGGGTAGCGTAGGAAAGATAAATTGGGGGGTGGAAAGGTGCAAACTGAATGAATAGAAAAAGGGAGAAGTGGAAGGGTAATGAGAGGTGAATAGTAGGAAATGAAAGGGACAACGAAAGGGAATGGTGAGGGCTGTTTGGGTTCTTTACACAGAAAAAAAAGGAGATAAAGAAAGTGAAGAGACATTTTCTGCCAGCGTTGTTGGATAAGAACACCCAGAACTAAATGCGGCCATTCAGACCATGAGTTAGTCCGGCCTCCCAGAGAGGGGCACTGGATGTGGAGCAGGGGCAAGACCCACACATGGGACCATGACCCAGCAAACTCTGCTTTGCCACCTCACTGGCTTCCCAGGGTTTGGCCCAAACCATCAAGCCACAGTAGGAGCCAGCCAGAGGACACCACTGCATAATGGCCTCATTAGGACAAATGATTAAAGCCCAACTGAAATGTGCTAAATGCCTGTGTCACTGAAGTGGCCTTTAAACGGGCATAAATAAACAAGAGTTATGCTGAAGGTTTGGGTGTGCACCCTGGCAGCATAATAAATTACAGGGTAATGATATTAAAAGCACAGAGTCGTTAAGATGCCAAGCGGAGACGCCATAAATCCAGGCGCGGGCTCCCACTGGCTGTCCCCACGCCGAGTAATTAAAGCAGATTTATGAGGCGCATTACATCAGTGCTAGATAGTTCATATATCGGCCTCCTTTATTGGACAGCCTGACAGGCGCCAAAAAATATTGTTTCGAGTTCCCCGGCCCCTTGCAGCCGAGAGGCCTCTCCCAGCACTCCATCTTTTGTTGTGTCAGTCCTGCGTGGTTGTGATGGATGGACCGATCCACTCCTCTGTCGCTCCCCTCACTTGTTCAGCCCCCCCATCCTTCCTCAAAGGGAGACTTGTGACAGTACCAAATAGCTTTATCTTCACACAGCAGTTCTTTCACACACTCCCTCCTTTCTGCTTCTCTCTGGGAGAAAACAATGAGCACAGACACAAGGCCTGTGATAGACAGCAGACAGGGAGAGAGAGCAGAACTGAAAGAATGATGGAGTGCACAGGGATAAAAGCCAAAAAGGTAGAGGAAGAGTTACATGCATGTTACAGGCCCTATTCTGAGAACACACTGCCTCTAATGGTAGAACATACTACGGAAAAAAGACTGTAATATTACACAAGCTACTAACTACTGAGAGAAGCTGAATTACTGTACAGCTACGAGTAAAACGCTTAGGAAAAATCTATTAAGTTTACATCTATAAGAAGAATATGTACATGTGTACAGGTGACATGAAAGCATGCATTTCTTCAGGTTATACAAGAACAATAAAAAAAATATTTTTACTGGCCAAAATTGGTTGCATATTCAGTAGTTACCTATACAAATGTGGGGGAAAAAAATCTGTCTAATTGCTTGATTCACTATGCAGCTATGCACAGTTACTTACATGTAGTTCAACTCATTAAACTCAGTCAATATTGTCTCCCACTATTAGTATTTGTGACTTTTAATTGTTAAATATTCCCTATAAGTTTAAATGCAACTCTTTGCTCTCAACTCACTGAGTTACAAAGCTGAACTGAATGGACTCAAATCACAGTATATTTAAAATAGTTGTAATTTTGAGGGACTTTTGCTGTGGCATTGAGAGAATTTGCATGATCATATGGTGCAACTGAATGTAAACTAGAAGGAAGGAAGAAAATGTTTTTTTAGCACAGTGCAACTTGTTAGCTCTGCTCATGTAGTTACTTTATCCGTGATGAGTTTGTGACTCATGTTTGAAACATGAAGAGCAGCCAAAGCTTTTATTTTAGCTTGCTGCATAAATACAGTAGATGTATGCTCATTCATAGCCAACCGAAGACAGATCCATTTTCATCTGAAAAGGTCATAATTTCCACAAAACATGATGATTGAAAAAAAGTGTTGATATTCCTATACTGTTATATTAATGGTGTCTGCTTTAAGCCAGATGTATCTAATAGCATACAGCTGAAGTGGTTCAGTTAACATCTCATAAAAAATGTGTTGGACAAACAGCAACACCCAATTCCTTGTTAACGTTTGAGAAGTAGGAGCTGTGATAAAAGAAAAAATCCACTTGGTGTGGCTATGGGAAACAGAAAAATAGGGAAAAATGGTTGATCTCTGCTCATTGGTGAGACTTTTCAACCTTTTCCACCATGTGCTTGTTTCGTTCTCCAACTAAACAGCCTCCACTATGACTAAGCTGCACTGATACCCTGAGTATTGCATGGGAACGTAAAAGCACTAAACACTGCATTTGTGTATTTAAAGCTGAATGTATCCTCATAAAAACAAATCTATACACATACATGTTCGTAGTTGTACATGCTGGAATGGTTGAGTGGTTATGATCTTGTGTATATCTCAATAAAATCACTGTGCTCCTTAACTGCTGATGAACCTTAAATGCCCCCACAGGAAACACACTCTGAGAGCCAGACAACTTAATTGGTTTGGCTGCATGTAATTTTAATAGCTCCTGTAATTAGGTTGCTTATTATAAAGAATCTAGTCATAAATCATGTGAAACAGAGTTACATATACATTTCCTGTCATTAAAAAATGTTGTTTCAGTGCAGCAAATGTACCACTGCGAGTCACACGGAGGAAACCTGAGCGCTTGGAAAACATGTAGGGAGAAGAAAAAAATAAAAAAGAACTTGTTGATGTTAATGATCTCGGACACACTTATTATCATTGTTAATTAGTGTTTTTCAAGAGGAGGATTCAGATCAATACAGAGGACACAAACAAATTTCAGCACACTATTTGGATCAATCTGGATTTTTTTTTTCTTTTGAAACCTATATTCATGTCAGTTAATTCAACCTGTTAGCATGCACTCAACAGTCTGGACTATTGGCACGATTTCTAATTAGAGAAACGCAAACTGACCGACCATTAGTCTTGTCTTGTCTGCAGTCAGAACACATTATTATTGTCTTCTTTTCTAACTCTTTGCCCTGTTTGAAGCTTCTTCTTACAAGTGCTCCACCCGAAACTGCAGAATATACAATTAATGGCTGACAAAAGCACATACAATATCTCTATATTAAACACAAATTATACAGTATGTAGGTCAGCCACAAACAAAACCCTCTGTTTTTAAATGTACTTATATGGACACTCATACTGCACACATAAATACCCCTGCAGTGCGTTGCCCTTTCCTCCACAGGCGTCACCCTCGGTGCAGCATCATCATCTCCCCACAAACACCACCACCAGTTTGGAAGCTCTGTGCAACCCTCATCTCTGTCCCCCTAAATTAACTGCTGTGACAACTGTTCCACCCTGCACTCCATAGGGGCAGGAACAGAAAGTGTGTGTGACTGAGTGTGAGTGTGAAAGGGGGGGAAGGGGAGGGTTAGTAGGGGCATCTAGCCAGCAGCAGAGTACGCTTGCTTTGTCCTTTAGAATAATAGGGCCATATTTTTAAAACACAGCAATGGCCCTCATTAATTTTAATACCTGATGATGAGTTAGTTCATTTATCAAAGTCTTTTCGTTGGGGCATGTGGAGCAAGTGTGCAGGTCACTTATCAGCTCAGTGGGAGAGAGAACAGAGTGGGATCTGCAGATATGAATACTGCAGAAAATGTAGGAATCCTTCATTTGGCCCCTTAAAGTAACCTACAACTGTGATCTAGAACCTGGCTTAAGGTCATGGTTATATATCTGTTCATGTGCAAAGCTGTTGTAAAAGTAAAATATGGCTACTTTGACTAATATAAAATATGAAACATATTGTGGTTTGCTTAACACTTTATTCAAAACATAATTCCATATATGGTTTTTCATAGTTTTGATGTCTTCTATATTAGTCTACAATGTTGAAAGTCATGAAAACACTGAATGAGAAGGTGTCCAAACTTTAGATTCCTGATGTATATTCATAAATATCAATTAAATAATATTAAAGGTGTTGCACTTGTACTTTTAATCTGATTAACCCATAAAGCCCCAACAGCCACCGACAACAAAAAGCATCTACTGATGTAAAATGTTGAATACCTGTTGATCCACTAATCCTGTCGATACATGTGTGTAATTAGCATAAAATACAGTTTGTCATCTTTTCATGTTCGACAGATATGACCCATTTGGACGTTCAGAGGCTCCATAGTGAACGTCATCTCCTACAACACTGATTCACCACTAAAACCCATGGAGTTGGATCAATGACAGTAGATGGACACACTTGTTTTTATGTTTAGTTATTGATATCTTTGCTGAAAAAGTCACCTTTTCTTCAGTTTTCTCTGTTTTTGATATAACGACCCTCAATTTTATTCTGAGCTTTTATGAACATCTACATAATCAGTGAGTTAAATATAGGAAAATACATGTTTTATACTGAAAAAAACCAACAAACTCAAAATACAGAGGATAATATTATAATAAATGGTGATAAATCACTTAGGAAAGGTTAAATGTAGAGAAAAATTTATTTGGAACTGACACAAAAGTAACTCTGGGTCTTTATGGGTTAAATCAATCACTACTTCATTTTCTACCTTCTTCCTTTCTTAATATATAAAGAAGAATCTAAGAATCAAATAATATGTTACAGTACTGTTAATGCTCTCATATGTTATGCAGTGAGATGGTTTGGTTGACTTAGATTTATCTCAGCATGAAAGGAAACCAGACTATGCATGTTTATTTTTCCTCTTGATGCGATTTGTTCAGGAAAGGATGAATGCCATAATCACACTTGGGTGCAGACCAAGACCCTTTAGAAGATGTGGCTTTCCGTCCGGTCACAAATGGTTTGTTTAGAGTGGGAAGGTCATTCATGTTGATTCAACCCAACTATAGAATGCACTCTGCATCTGAGGTAAATGACTCATGTAGGTGATGAACTCTGATGCAACAAGCAAACTTTAGCAGCTTGTGTAGTTTCAGCAGCAACTAGTCACTTCATGTTAAAGTGCAGTTTATTTGAACCAAGATATTAATGTAAAGAGGAAGTGACATCAGGTAACATCAGTTAGTCAGATGTCATATGGTACAATAACAGAACAAAATGAGGGAATACAGAGTAAAAGGTGTATTTTCATCTAGTTTTATTCACAACTAGAGCAGAAAAAAAGAAACATAAATAATAAATGAAAAAAATTGGAATGGGTGTAAAACCTGTATTGATAAAAGGCAAGGCATGTGTGCAACCAACGAAGAGACTGTAATGTTCACTAAATTAATACAAGAAATAAAAAATCTATTTATATTAACTGGAAAACAGCAAAGAAACACCACCATGTGTCAAGAGCTGTAGAAACAAAGTTTTTTTGGCAAACTGTTGGAGAGTTTGAGACACTATATAACTGTCACCAGATTTAGTTTTGTGTCAAAACACTTTTTAATATCAGCTCTTCAATCAGCAGCTCAGGTTGTGGCTGGAAACATGCATACTTTTCCATTTCTGCAGAATTTTTGACACTTGTTTTACAGTTTGTAGTACAGTTGGATGGAAACCTGCTGAATGTTTACTACACAGAAATCTGCACTAGTCCAAAAGACAGGACCTTCTTCATGTACTATTTACTTTTGTCATTCCTTCATATGCTCCTACATTGTTTGCAATAATGCGTTTTGATTTGCACGTTTTTTTTTCTGTGACATACTCCATGTTCATGAACTGATTTGAACCAGAGCAAACGAACTGTGGACACAAAACTACTCTAAAACAGCGACAATACAAAAGACCTAGCTATTCTAATATTCTATTACAAGTACGTATTATGTTGCCTGGTAGATTCTAGGCAAAGTGAAGATTTAATGATGAAGTATATTTAGTGTAATGTCTCTGAAAGGTTACTCCTGTGCCAACGGGTTTCACTGCCATTCCTGCCATTTCTGCTTTTGGAGTATTAGCATCAAAATATTGCATAAGAGTCAAAAAATGGATATTAATTTTTGATTTATCTACGCGTAGCTTCGCCTTGTTGCCTCAGGAGAACACATGTAAAACACAGACCATACCAAAGCTGTAATAGCCTAGAGAAATTCTCCAAATAAACATGACTATACACAGCTCATTTCCAATGGCGCAAACAGTTCACCTTACATCTGATTAGGAGGGATATTCGCTTTTATTTATAACATTTGTGGTTTCAGATGATCAAGTTTGTTGATGTTAAGACTTAGAGGACTAATAGTTTGCAGAAGCATGCCGTCTCTACATTCTCCAGGTGTGTGAATGTTGACTGTGGCTGATTATGCCTGTTTGTATGTGTGCAATGGAGCTTGGAGACTGATCTTTATGTCGGAGCCGTATGATTAGTGTATGTGTATGTATGTAGAGCAGTTCTGTTTCTCCTACCGTCTGTGCTGCATTTTATTTTGCTTACTGCGTAGATTTTTTAATGTTGCTATCTGAGGTGCACGGTACAGTTTTACAGAGGAGACGGATACGGGAGACGTGCGTTTGAAAAACAGCGCGTCTCTGTCTCTGTCTGTGTGTCTGAACAGGCGGAGAATGAGAATGAGAGCAAACAGCAGTGTGCAGCCAAGAGTAGCACAGCCACTCCATCACCGTGATAGGCCTTGTCATCCCTCTCTCCTTCTCCTCTCTCCTACTCCTGCACTCTGCATCTCCCTCCCTTCCACTCCCAGTGGTAAGGGCGGGGTGTAAAGTTCACTCCTGCCTAATTTATCAACCACCCTCCCTCCAGAGCCCTGTACAGTCATTAGCTGCACACACTGACACAGCACCCCGGCTCACACCCTACCCTCATTTATTGTCTTTTTACAGCAAGGAAGCAGCATCAATTAATTAAAGGCTAAAT
The DNA here is from genome assembly GCF_902148855.1 of Sphaeramia orbicularis. Lineage (NCBI taxonomy): Eukaryota > Metazoa > Chordata > Actinopteri > Kurtiformes > Apogonidae > Sphaeramia > Sphaeramia orbicularis. Next base: position 38,532,004 of record NC_043965.1, on the reverse strand, counting down.
TACCCCATGTCCCCAGGATGTGCAGGGGGGCATGGGGGTTTTAGGTGGGGTTGGGTAGATTTGGGTGGGGTTCAGAGGTTGGGCGTGAGTGCACTAGGAAAAAAAAAACTGTCTAAGTTTCTGTGTCTTTCAGATGAACCCCTTAGCACAGAGCCCCATAGGTGGTCCATTATAGTCAGTGTGCCTTAGTCTTATACTGCTGTCATTTGCAGTCAATTCAGACCCAGAGTTTTCCTTACTTCATTGTATCTTTGTACTTTAAGACTGCTTATAAAGTAGTAATTTTTGCAGTTTAAAACCATAGTAATATCAGACTAAATGTTAGCAAGTGATAGCATCCTGCAGGCAAAACAGTGGGCGTTGAAAGGTTAATGAAAGACTGTATATTTTTAATAAGATTTGAGAAAATTCAGGAGTTTGCACGTTCTCCCCATGTCTATGTGGGCTCTTGTCTGGTACTCCGGCTTTCTCCCACCATTCACAGACACGCGCTTAATAGATTAATTCAGTGTTTTTCAATCTTGGGGTCGGGACCCCATGTAGGGTTGAATGGAATTCAAATGAGGTCGCCTGAAATTTTAAGTAATTGATAAAAAATTAAGAAAAACTTACTATTAAAAATATATGGTGAGTTGAGAGAGATAATCCCAATACATTAAAGACATGACAAACTGTGAAGCTGAAACCGAAGCACTGTGGTACTGTTTATCTTTCAAATGTTCATTGTGGTCGGTTTCAGATGCTGCAGCTTTTTCATAATTCACAGTTTGAGTTATTGTTTGTTCAGTATTAATTGTTAGCCTTGTAAATACAAGCTGGACTGACATTTTTATGCAGATGACTGTCAAATCTATTTACCTTTAAAGAAGGATGACTCGCAAGCTATAAAACCCCCTTTGGATTGTATTGATGACGTTAACTCTTGGATGTCATTGAATTTTCTGAATCTAAACCAGGACAAATCAGAAGTTATGGTTTTTGGTGTTTCAAATCACACAGCTCTTGTTGACCCGGGTTCCTTATCACATTTGGTTAAACCGGTCATGTCAAATTTGGGTGTTAAAATGGACCCCAACCTTAAACTCGACCGACAAATTAGTGGTGTGGTCAAGTCTAGTTTCTTTCACTTAAGACAGCTTGCAAAAGTAAAATCAGTTCTGCCCAGGGATCTGTTTGAAACTGTGATCCATGCTTTTGTAACTACTAGACTTGACTATTGTAATGCACTTTATGCTGGGTTGAGTGAAAATGCACTTTCCCGTCTACAGCTGGTCCAAAATGCTGCAGCTTGGCTTTTAACAGGGACACAGAAACATGAACATATTTCACCAGTTTAAGCTTCACTCCATTGGTTGCCAGTGTGTTTTAGAGCTGATTTTTAAAAATTCTTGTATTTGCTTTTAAACGTTTGAATGGCCTTGCCCCCTCCTACCTGTCTGACCTGATCCATCCATAAGCGCCCGCCCCGTGCTCTCAGGTCAGCAGATCAGGTGCAGCTTGTGGTTCCAAAAACTAAAAAGAAGCTTTGTGGGGACTGTGCTTTTTCTGTTGTTGCCCCAAAGTTGTGGAACCAGTTGCCCTTAGTTGTTAGATAGGCTCAGTTTCTACCTGTCTTTAAATCACATCTAAAAATGCACTTTTTCTCATTGGCTTTTAATCAATGAGGGACATGTTTTGTTTTTGGGTTTTTTATGCTGTTTTTATCAGATTTTAATTTGTCTTTGTTTTTATGATGGTTGTATTTTGTTGTTCTTAGCCCGTTTTACACCCTGTGTTATCACTAGTTTTACTTACTTATTTACTTATTTAATCCTTTGTTTTATGTTTGGTGTATGGCACTTTGGCCAGCTGTTAAGTTCCTAAAGTGCATTAGAAATAAAGTTGGTATGGTATGGTACGGTATGGTATGGTATGGTGCATATCCTGACCAAGGAAAATAAAATTCTCACTTTGTGCAGTAATCTACACCTGGCTTTTCTGCCTCCGTCCATAATAATATACGTTATATAGACTAAATGTCATCTAAAATTAATGTTTATTTGCAACATAGTATAACAAACTATTACATGATCAAGAGTAAATTAATTTTAGCGAAAAAATTTCTCCTTTCTGAGGTCACCAGAAATTTGTGATGTTAAAATGGGGTCACAAGCCAAAAAACATTGGGAACCACTGGGTTAATTGGTTAATCTAAATGGACAGTAGTGTGTGAATGTGAGAGTGAATGGTTGTTTTTTCAGGTTGTACCCCACCTTCACCATGCTTACACCAGTGTATAATCACATGAAAATAAGACTGGCTGTGTTTATTTTAGCTTAAAACAAGACCATGTTGTACCATGTTTCTAAAGTCGTCCAAAAAAGACAAACTAAACATTGGCTTTAGATAAGGCCAGAGCATTTAGCATTTGTGCAGTGTTATTGGGCTCTTCTACAGAACTGGAAGGGGAGACTGAGGTGGAGGTCAAAGAATATTCAGTTGGAATTCAGTCGGGGAAGTAAAGGCCATTTCGCAATATCAAGTGAGTACAGTCTTGGTAAGAACGCTGCCGGAAAACGGACTTCCTAAGAACACCAGTCTGTCTGTAATTGGAACGGTTAGTGGTTGTGAACTTTCCTCCCTGGCTCTGGGGTATTTCCACCATCGACTCCCTAACGTATTTCCCTCAATCCACCTTTATGTGTCACTTGACTTGATTTCAGTGCATTTGTATTACTATTTACATGTCATTTAGATTTTTACCTCCACCAGCAGGTATTGTGATCACTTTGCTTTGTGTGTTTGCATGTGTGTGCGTGCGTGTTTGTTTGTTTGCAAGATAACTCAAAAAGTTATAGATGGATTTTCATGAAATTTTCAGGAAATGTTGATACTGGCACAAGGAAGAAATGATTAAATTTTGATGGTGATCGGGGGTGGGGGGGTCTACGGGGGGCCCCCCACTGACCGGCCTTGGCGGAGGTCTGCGCTGTCTTTTCTAGAAAAGCATTCAGAGAGCGCAGACCTCCGCCAAGGCCGATCAGTGGGGGGCCCCCCGTAGACCCCCCCACCCTCGATCACCATCAGAATTTAATCATTTCTTCCTTGTGCCAGTATCAGCATTTCCTGAAAATTTCCTGAAAATCTGTCCGTAACTTTTTGAGTTATCTTACTAACAATCAAACAAACAAACACTTAGGGGGAGGGGGGGTGGGGGGGCAGATCTGTCTTGGTGGAGGTCTGCGCTCTCCGAGTACTTTTTTTGTTATACATTTTGTATATTCTTCAAAACTGCATAAACAAACTTCATTGAATCCCATATCATGGTAATAAAAGCCCAATTCGGACGGGATTAGTTTTAAATACTGTAGGTACGTGGGGTAAAGTAATATTTGCCAGAGATTTTATCCAAATGTGCTATGTCAGTAATCATTACCGCACAACGATTACAGCGACTTTTACCTTCTGTAAAAGGGTCCTGGAAAATGACCCCAGGTAATACTAATCCTGTGTGAATAGACCTTAATATGTTAATATGTGTGTAGATATTCCGTCATGTCCAGTTTATAAGTGGTTTTTCACAGATTTTCAAGCATGGAGGCTCTTGAAGAAGCACTCAGTTTTCCAGTTGGCAGTTGGACAAGTGTGTGTAAAACCTTGCATTACCCCAAGTCTTAGATTTTGTTTCTGTAGTGGCAACGCAAAGCAATTGTTGCACATGTAGTCATTTAATAAAGGTATTGTTATGTACCACAAATGTGTAAATGAGTAAACTTAATGATAATCTATAACATAAACATGGGAACAACTGATTTAACTGATCAGATTTGGACACAAACAAATACAAAGTGCCTGTCGGGTTTGGATGCAACAGTACTGGGTACACGGGTCAGGTTCGGACAGAAATGTGCGGCCTAAGTCAGGCTCTATTTTGGCCACACAATCCTAATTGGAAAGCAACATCATACGCACATGACAACATGAGGAGACAGCAGTGCGTGAATGGATTAACCCCTCGCACTTGTGGTAGTTTTACTGATATTTCTTATCCTGTGCAAATTGGCCATTAATATTACTGACGCCCTGTGGTAAAGTGGCATTACCCCATATGCCCTTGTAAAACTAATCCAGTCCAAATAGTGCTAAAGATGTATTGTCACTATTCAGCCTCTTGTGCCTATTCCAACACTGTATCACATTATCCAGTGATGGTCATCTACTCAATAAAACATTTCTGAATTAAGATATCAGAGAAGCTGTCATTGCATTCGAGAATAGCATGAAATGCATCTTGGGATGTTTACCAGCCAAGTCCAGATGAGTCACCAACCAGTACATCCTTGGTTTAAGCTAGCAGACAAAAACATCATCTGGGTATTCTGTGTGTTCTTGGTTTGTGTGAACTTTTAAATGGAGCAGTACTTGGGCCCCAACTGATGCATATTGAGAAACGGCCAAAGACTTGAGTTCCCTTGAAAACATTATGAAGTGCCACTGAAATATTGGGGAAATGTAAGCTTTGCTATGCATATCAATTTTTCTGCATCTTTTTCCAACATTGAAAATGATGCATGAGGGTTGTTCATCAATAATTCACTTCACTAAAGAGACCAACATCACTACAATTTTTGCATCATCATTGAAGTGTAGCTTTGCAATATCCTGAATCTCAGTGACTGTAACTCAAAGATTGGCCAAAAGCTTCTTGATAATAATGACTGGAGAAGAATAAACCAAATGGTGGTTTGACTTTAATTTCAAAAACCTAAAATGAAAAGACAGACACAACAAAAATCTTCCAAAATCAAAACATGACACCTATTAGTGATCTTAGCTTAGTTTACGTGACTTTTACCTTAACTGACTCCTTTAACTACTTTCAGAAAAAAAAACCCCTCTTGAATCAGAACTGAACATAAAGAATAACTGCCATAAAACCCAACTATGGCAAACAGACTAAATGGATGGATAACAGAACAGAATGACAAAAGGCACTGTTTCAACACATAACTTATAATCTGCAGCAAATTTGATGGAAAATATTAAATGGGTTTGGAATTTTGCTCCAGAAACAAAATGATGACAGATGGACTGACAGAGACGTGTTGACCGCTGTGTCCCCCCAGTTTATCTGCCAGGGAGGACAGTGATGGGCCGAGATCCACCAAGTTCCTTTAAAGTTCACAGAACAAGAGAAAAGAAGAGAAAATTATGAGTCTTTTGGCCTCAGTGTGGATTAAAATGTTGCTTTCTGTGTTGTCTGAGCGTTGCGGTCCAGGTGACTACTACAACCTTATTGTGTCCTAACAGGTGCTTCAGGCTCAGTGCCCTTGTAAGGGCACACTCTGCAGTACATTGCTCTGCTGTTTACTCTCTACGTCAACCAGCTGCACTGCACGTTTATAATACTCTCATAAGTACGCTACAGATGGATATGGGTCCCCTCGCTGCCGCTCCCTGGCTTATGATTAATGAGCAGCACTTGGAGCCGCATGTGTTGCCGCCTCGCAGCTCCGACATGTCTTTCCATACCCGACATTTTGTATCCTCTGTGAAAAATGAGCTCCTTGGTGTCGTTCATTACACTGTTCCACTGCCAGAGCTCTCCCATGCATATTCCTGTATGCGAAGCCTCGTGCCATGCTTGTACTGCATGTGGGTGTCCGTGTCACTTTGCATCTAACTCACTTATCGAGACAGCTATCCAGTGGAAACGCTCACAGAGGGGATGACTTGACTGCAATTTGGGACTGTTATGAAGGAAGACAAGTCAACAGAAGAAGACCTGACAGTCAAAGAAGGAAGGATTTTAGGCTTCTGAAGAGGACACGCTGCTTAAGACGCCCTGGCAGAGCAGGAAAGTAGCCACTTTTCTGCTGTGCAGGCGTAGTGATATGACAATGGTCTGGTAATCATTGATCCTGTTGTGAAGTTTTACCTTTAATTTAACCTGTCAGATAAATGAAGTCCATTTGTCTGACAGTGCTAGCCACAGACAGTTGACTGAATCGACACATGCACGAATGTGCCACAATCCATACAAAAACTCTCTTTATTTTAACACACACTGCACTGTCACACACTGTCGCACACACAGATAAACACACTTCCTGCGACTCAGCGCTCTCTCAAGGGCATGTTCCAATAAAGCGGCATTGGAAAACAGCCATCTGATTGATTGGACCTAGAGACGGCAGCACAGGCAAATCCCCTAATGTGGCATAAATAAGGCTGCCGTGCTCCGATCGCTCTCTACAGACAATGTAAATTATATTGTCAGGCACAGTCACTTCCCCACTCGCTGTGCAGCTAACAAGAGTCACAAGCCAAAGCTCGACAAGGAGAGGAGGAGCTACCAGCAAGAAGGGATAGGGGAATTAATTAAAGTGGCAACCCACCTACAGCACATACACAAACATGCATCCACATATAAACAGATGCATTAACACAAGGCATACACACACAGAACCTTACAGGTAGTGTCTATACATTTGATTTATTTCCCTTGCTCCTGTGGGCTCCCCTCCCTCTCCTGTGGCTTTCAGTGAAGGTCGATGCGACAGCTCTGCTGAGGAACAGAGGTGATGCTGGCCAGCCATTTTGGAGCTAAGCTTCCTCCATATCTGCCTGAGGCCTGCAAACTCTCAAGAGACCGACAAACTCAACACAGAGCTCTGTGAATAATGTCAAGTGTGATACATTGACTTCCATCACTTTAGAACTTCCCACGGCCGCTTTGGAGTGATTCAGAAACAAAGCTGAGCCAAGGACGAGAGATTTAGTGTCAGAATTTCCCTCCAGAGGCTGTTACTTGTCTGCCTCTTCTCTTCATACTTTCTTTTACCAAAATTGTCCTTCCTGTCTCTTGCTCTTCATGCAGCTGTTTTTTGTCAGGTGGTTTCCAAGGCTTTGTCAGACCCCAGCTGTTTCATCCTGCCAAATTTGATCCTCACAACAAGCCTTTGTTGCTATGGAGGAAATTTAATATGTAAAATGTCCTGTCAAATTATTGTACAATTCCGCTTTGTAAAATAGATACAGAGATAGTTACTTTATTCATTCTCACAGAAATCCAAGTGTCCAACAGACCCCATTAGAGTTTAATACACAACATATGACCTGCAGTACACAAAAATAAGTAAGTAGTGTATTATGTACAGCATAAAAAAACAATTGCTGATATTAAAGTAGTCCATAAAGTGTTATTGCACAGGGTCCAGTCCATTTCAGTGGGTTTGGCTATCTGCCACTGGTGAAGGTGTTGTGCAGCCTGCAGAGGGACAAACCATCTCTTGTACTGTTCAGTCAGTTCTTCATGGTAGTAAAGATGCAGTGATACACTGATGACAAGCTGGCATAGCTTCCTCGAAATAGTGTGTCCTTGATGACAGAGCAATAAAACAGCTACTTGTACCACATGTAAATGTTTCTCAGAGACGGTGAGCCGAAACCTTCCTTAGACTGTGCAGCCCTTGCAATTATGGCGCCATAAGTAGACACATTCATAAGATGAGAAATGCTTAAAACAAACAGCATCTTTCACAAACCTGTATTCCCAGTAACACTGGAGCCCACAAGTGCTCCTTACTTGTGAGCTACCATGCATAGAAACAGCTTTGCCCTCTCTCTGTCAAACATTTCCTCCCATAGCCGGCTAAAAAAGTGTTTCCCAATGCTGACAGGGAGAATGGATGGCCTCCATTACGCCTGGCTACAAACACATTCCGCCAGGATGAAGGGGCCGTAAATTATCCTGCGAGCGAGCAGCCCGGGCCACAGCCGAGCCAACAACCCCCCCTTTGCCTCTAATGGGGTCGGCCCATCCACAGCCTGCACCGCACTGAATCACACACCTCATACCCAAACATACACTGTCACCTGTGTGTATATATACAGTGTGTGTTTGTATGTCGCTGAAATGAAGGGGGGGCTCTTAGAATCAAACACCTGGGAAGAAGTCCTTGAGCCCATCATCAGAATAAATCAGATTTAACAAAGACTTGCACTGTAATAAAACGCGGCATGGTTACTTTGGGAATTCTCCTGACTGGGCACAACAGACTTAACTTAAATTACAGCGCAATAAGTGTGCATCAAGCCCACACTGACATCTCTAGGTGCTGAGATGCTGGGAGGCGTAACTGTAAAAACATCAGCAGTATGTCAGGTCAAATTCAGTTCACATGACACAAGTGCTCTTGGCAGCTGGAAAGACATCAAATAAACTGAGACATTGCCCCGTGGCGTGGTTAAATACTAAGTGTGTGCGTGTAAATCATTACATGCAAATAGTAAATGTCAGGCAACATTGTGTTCCCACAAGGTAAAGCTTGTTCTTCTTGTGTGACAGTCCCCTCCCAGTCTCACCCTGCAGCACCGATAGTGATCTAGGTCCTCCCTTTTGGCAGTTGACAACAAAACCCCCAAAGGAGATATCTTTCTCCTGTAACTACCTCTCTTTCTTCTTGCTTGTGACATTTCATCCACATGTTTGTCTCCCCCTTTTTCTTTTCACACTACTGGGAGAGTCTATCAAGGACAGCTGTTAGAGTAAATGGGGTCACAATAGGGACATTTCTTTGTACCTTAGACAGGTGTATTTGTACATCATGTACCTCTCAGAGTGTGTGTTTTACTGATGACCACTTTTTCACCATAAGTGTTTGAATTTCCATACAATATAATACTTATATCAGGATGTATTCTGTAGAAGAATAGGATTTTTTTTTTTACCCTGATGGTCATTGTCAGCATGTGGTACTGCTAAATTAAATGTGTCTAACATTAAGTTCTTTTTCATTTTGTCATTTCATTACTTTTTGTTCCTCATTTCTGAAGGGTTTTGTTTGAAGGCTGTTAAAAATGTAATCGTCGATTTTTCCTAGAACAGTCAGTTGACTTTACATGGATTCCGAATTAGGTCTTTTTTTGATAGGATCACTCTTATTCTTTCTATAAATGTATGTATCTGCGTGTGGCTGCTCCATCTTTTTGTCCACAGACTTTTGCATTAATGAATTTTTGTGTTAATTTGACATTTGATACATTCAGGAAATGTGTTTTTGTCCATTTATACTAAATGGATATTGTATTCGCTTGGTTGAAAAAATTTCCAAAAGGTGTATTTGCGTGTTTGTACAGTTTATGTTACTGTTGTAACACTGTAGGTTTTAATCTCTATATGGCTATCTTCTTTGTAGTTCTTCTAGGTTCAACTGGACTGGTTTCACTCTGTTGAAAACATTCCATCTTTCATCCAAGAGACTTCTTCAGTTCTAATGATTATTAGAACTGAATTATCATTATTTTTTATTATTTATTTTTATATTATCATTAGAACTGAAGAAGTCTCTTGGATGAAAATGTTTCCAGTTGAACCTAGAAGAACTACCAAAAAGAGCAATGACCTGGGCAAATGAGAACCTACTCAGACTCCATATGGCTATTTAATGATATAATGATATAATAATAATAATAATAATAATAATAATAATAATAATAATAAAATATGCTAAATAAAAGAATGAACACTGAGCTTTTACCCGAACAGCAGAACATGACAGAGCAGCCCACCTGACTTCGGGGCAGCCAGCTGCAGGGTCCTGCCCGAGGTGAAATGAGTCTTGGTGACAGGTCACATTATACCTGTGTGCTGACAGGGGGAAAGGGGTCAGCCATGCTGTCAGGGCCAAGACGGAACAGAGGAGGTGACAGGAGTGGGAGTAGGAGGAGTGACGAGGAATGGGGTTGCTTTCATCAGGTCCTTTCTCGAGTGACAAGCAGCACAGCTGACACACATAGTGCATACCAGCACACGTGGGCTTGAGTCCACACTGACCGTGGGTGGAAGGGCCACAGGAATGTAGTGGAGTGGAAACACGGCTAAACACAGTCACCCAACACTTTAATTACTTAATATCATTTAGAGGATAGATGACATAAAAATAGAAGCCAATATAGAAATGAATGTATTGATGCTGTAAAACAAAGTCAGAGTAAGACATTTTCTGTAAAACTGAATTTAAAATGCACTTTTTATGCATATTTCACTCACGTCATCAATGGGATACCATTAACACCAATAATAAGCTATTGTTCAAAGATTCTTTATTGTCATTTCAATAGATACACAGAACATACAGAGAACTGAGATACTGTCATGCATTTAAAAAATAAAAGGTAATAAAAAATTGAATAAAAATAAATAAATGGTATGAAGAATAACCTATAGCAGAACATGTCAGTCTATTTACAGTAGCAGCAGTAGTGCAATACAGTAATGGTTATGAGGTGAGAATTTGCATAATGGAACCAGACAGTAACAGATTTGGGCAATAGTGCAATGTTTATAATAAAGTGCAGAGCATGTAAAGCTTATATTTACTGAGGCCTTAATGTTAAGTGGCTTTTGCTATTACCTACAGGGCCAAATACCACTGTGACCTCATATAGCATGACAAAAAGAAATAGGTTACAATAACTGAATACATTTAATCATGTTGATTATCTTGCTTTATGTTGGAAACTATTTCTGTCCCACTGGTCAAATAAATTTATGAGCTCAAATTAATGCCATTTAAGCTCAGGTGTTGCTAGCATTCACTTTAGTTGGCTGCAAAGGAGGTTTCTGAACTTCATCTATAATCTCTCCTTCATCCACTTCCAACAAACTGCATAGCCCTTTAACTCCTGTGGTGATTGTTCTGTATGTATGATTTATTTTTAAATATTCATAAAATTTCAACAGCTTGGTCAATAGGAAAAATTTGGTGATTCGCCATTGACATAACATGCAGCTTGATATTGACACTTAATAATGCCCCCATTTTGGCCTCAGCGCCCCCTTCTCAGCTTTCTCGTTCCATTCACCCCCCAATGGTGTCCCAACACCCCCCTTGAGAAACACTGGAATAGCCCTTGTGCTTTCTGTAGACATCTGAGCATGCTCAATGCACCCCCCTGCTGCCTGTGTATGAGGGGAAAAACACAGAGCAGTGAGTTTTCTCCTTGTTTTGTGTTTTTAGTGTTGTTTGCAGCGTTATGGTGATTTTTTTTTTTTTTTTTTTTTTTACTGTTTTTATCTAGTTTTTAACATGTAACTGTTTTTTTGGAGTTCAAACAGGTGCCAAAAAGCAGCTGGACTGATTTAGAAAATGAAGAGCCCAAAACAAAAACTACTGTGCCAAACTTCAAATACTTGTTGTTCAGTTTATTCAAGTTCATAGTTCATGTTCAACATCCTAAATTTCTTGTCGATGTACATTCTGAGTGTCTTATTTAGTAAAAACCTGTAAAGCTTCAATTCTTCTCTGCTTTTTTCCTGTTATTCCACCCTGTTTTGACCCTAAAACACACAGTAAAAAAAAAAAAAAACACTGAAGAAAAGGAACACGTCTCATACTCACTCTAAACACTGTTATCATTGATAGTAGTTGGCCCAAGTAAAGGACTAAACAAATAAATCTATTTTATTATTGCAAATAAACCTTGAAAATGGGGCCAGACATGCTATTGATGACACTTTAGGAAGAAATCACATTAAGTCTGTAATCTTAAATCTTGTGCATGTGGATTTTGAGGCGTGGAAGCAAAATGAGAGTTCCTGTCTCCCAAGGCTTTGAAGAGCCAGAAGCAGGAAACTCTGTGATGGATCACTACCAGTCAGACTTTCAGCACTGTGCTTCTGCTGGTCATCCTCACATCCGTTTCCTATTGGATTACCTTTGGAAATACATCAAGGCTTCAGAGACTTCAGGGTCAGGTCAGTCTGACAATGTGCCCAAAGCTCACTTATCATGTAACCATGTGTGTAAAATGATGAGATGAACCTTTCTCACACAAGAAATCCTCCAAAAGTCATGTAAGTTAAAGGTTCAGTGTGTGGTATTTAGTGACATCTAGCCTCAAAGCTGCAGATTCTAATGAACTGAATCTCCTTTAGTTTCTCTACAAGGGCTGCAACAAATTTGGAAAGTCAGTCCCAAAAGCATTTGTTTTGTCCATTTCAGACTTTTAAGACAATTCTCATCATCGTCTGGACATAGTAACTGACTGATGCACCTGCTGAATAATTTGAAGAGGATGTCACAGTCAGCCTACACTGTAAACCTGGACTTTGTATTTACTAAAATGCTTTAATTACAATGTATTTAAATGATTTCAGTTTTATTACATTACTGTAAAACATTAAGTAAATTCTACTAATTTATAGACATAGTCGAAAGTACGAAAAAGTTTAAGTTGAATGGCTTTAAATCAATAAGTTTTAGTCATGAGCGCACCTTTTTATCTCTGCATTGCATTGTGGGTAGTGGGCATGCTGTTGAAAATGTGTTATTTTTATGTGCAGGGGTTCAGCGGGGTTGTGGTGTTAGTGTTAATTTTGACTTAATGTGAGTATGGCAGTGTTTATTGGCCTTTTTGTGTTTGTTTTTGTATTTTTGTAGAGCTGCACCATGAGTGAGAGCCATAGGCCCAACAATGACTTTACTGTTCATCTCTAATAAAGTTTGTTCTATGCAAATTTTATTGCCTTGTCAAATGAAAAGCACTTCCTGTACTGACAAATTACTTTGATCAAACTTCCTGCGTAACTTCCATCCATGCTACAATATATTATATTGAATAATTATACAAAGCAATTAATATTGCAAAAGATTTTAATTTAAATCAAATTGGAATGGAGTACAGTGAACTGATGACATTAAGTCTAATAATTATACCAAGCAATTGACGTTGCAACAAATTTTAAGTTAAATTAACCGGGCATTTAGTGTGTTGTACTTAAAATAGCAATTCCATTCAAATCAAGCATTTATGTTTAATACACTTAAGGTTTCATTACTCATTACTTACATTTTTTAAAGCAACTGGTTTCCTCAAATTTTTTAAGTAAACTCAACTTATCCAGTCCTACAGCGTGGTTAACATGTGCAGGCGTTCTGCTGATTTAAATGTCTCATTCTAATAAAAACACAATGGTGTAAGCATAATGATAAATATTACATTTGATTTTTGCAGTTGCATCTTATCTTATAAATCTTACCCACTGAACCTTTAATCTATAATAAATAATAAATGTTAAAATCTCTACTTCAGGCATGAACTCCTCATTTGATGTCTCTCGGTGTGTTTTAATCATAATAGTGATGGGTGCCACCTGCTCTGGATGAGATTTGATGACTGTGAAAGCTATAACTAACATAATTTTCACACATTCAAAGACACTGAGCATCTGCAGTAAGTGTCTCTCCACTCATTTAATTCAGGTTTTTGCCCGTCTGCTTAAGCACTTGGTCTCTGTGTCCTCTCTTTACCTCCTTGGCTTGGGTACAGAGACTGGCCACCACAGCCATCCCTTTCCTTTCAGCACCGTCGGCCCGTTTACTCTGCTCCCATTCATCAGTCTGTAAATGAAGTAGCCAGTTTATTAGCCTGTGGTAAAACAATCCGCCCTTCCGCTGTCCGAACCCAGCATTTGGAGATGGCTGGGCTTAGCTTGTGTGTCTGAGTCTCCACTACCAGGTGGGCAAACCACAATCGCCAGATGGATATCATACTAAAACCAACAACCAATCAGATGGTTTATACTTTGTGTTGGCTTCATATGAACAGAGCACATAACACAGCATTTATGACCTCAAATATGTATTTCAATGCAGAATTAGTCAGAGTATCATTACAAATTACTGGACAACATAAATACACATATGATTCATATACATTTCTGTGAGCATACTATCAACAACATTTCCACACTTTAAGAAGAATTAGACTCTGCTTTCATTCATCAGTACCTGACAGTTTTATCAATAAATGACCCTTAAAACCTAATTTATTGTCCCATCCACACTAATGCAGGATATTTTTTTTTTTCTATGTTTGGGCCTCTGATGTATTTTGGTTGCATAGACAGAGATTTTTAAAAACCCCTATCTGTGTGTGTCCATGTGGACAGAGAAAATGAAGAAATTTGATAATGATGCCATTACATTCCAATATACTTTTGCCTGTTGATGGTTTGTGTCATGAACATCAAATATAGGTCCTATAGTTGTATAAGTCAGTGCATTACCTACAGTAGATCATCATCACACATTTGAAGATGGACAAATTGGTGTTGGTGCCAGAAACTGAAAATAATATTCATTATTATGCTTACACCATTGTGTTTTCATTTCATTCATTTCTGAATGAGCCATTTATATCAGCAGAACTGTGTCTTAATGAAATATAAAGAATGTACTTTGACAACCTAAACCAACACTAAACATAACTTCAGTTAACTTGTTGTTGTTGTTGTTGCTCAATTTCATAACAGACTAAAACCTTTGCTTCAACTATGTCCAGTCTGACATCTATGAGAAACAATTGTTTGTCCAAGTATTTGTACTGGTTTGTTGTTGCTGGCGAGAGATATTCTGTGAAAGTTGTGAGGAATTTTTTTTAACAAATGGAGAAGGAAAAGAGCTGTTACAAAAAACACAAATATTCATGTGGTCATTGTATAAGACGTCATGTATAATGAAAGGAAAGATGGGGAGAGAAACACAGGAAATATGGTCAGGGATATTATTGATAATGTTAGTATTGATACAGCCAATATTATGAGTCATTTTTCAAATTAATGAGTGTGTGCTTGAAAATTAAAATGCACAGGCTGTACAAAACACAAAGTGTTCTGTGTTTGTCCATTGTACGTTTGGAATTAACTCCTCTTCTTTGCACATTTATACCACTGACTGTTCTCTGTCTGTCTTATGATTTAAGTTTATACACAATACAAGCTTCGGTACATTGTACGTGTTAGTGTTTTTATCTCAACTATTCACAGATGGTGTCTTAAAAATAAAAAGTTCAACCAAAATACCTCAACATACATCAGCAACATGTCAAAGACTATAGTGTGCTCTGTGCACTCAGTATTGTTCAATAAATTAATGAAACGTTACAGGCAGCTTGTTAAACATTTTAACCAATGAAAGGCCAGGGTTGATTGAACCATAACTTGTTCTAAGACTAAACAGCTGCACATTATCCTTAGCAAGTCAAATTTAACTCAGCAAAATACAATTAACTGATTTTTGCTGTATAAGACATGTCAGTGAATACACAGACCCTTTACTCACCATTTAATTTACAGAGACGTAAACACGGCAGTCAACATATACCACCACAGACACCAAACACTGCTTATTGATTCAAATGTTTTGGTGTTGTTTTGTTTATGTTGTGTATAAGACAGAGACACACATCTCTATATGAACTGTCCTTGCTACTCTGTGTGTGGGAGGTGTCCTGTAGCAGACTGTCAGCCGGAGAGGTGTTGATGCTGATTCTGGTTGACTGGCTGGTCTCCACTGGACTCGCTGTGCTGTCTCTGTTCAGACCTCTCACTGTCAGAAAGACCTGAGCCTTGACTGCTGGGTAGATAGATGCTCGCAGTAAACAACTGTTTTGGACAGCAGAAATCATAACAGAGATGCAGGTCATTTTATTCCAGCTATGCTTTGACATTTGGAATGTCACTTCTTTCATTGTTCCTACCTTCTTTTCAGAATCAGAATAAGAATTAATCTCAGGAGGAAATTATTGGGTGTTGCAGCTGCTCCATTTAAGTATGGTAAAAATAAAAATATGTATTTATACATATATAAAGCTGTAAATATACAAACATATGTATAGCTCTGAATATATATATATATATATATATATATATATATATATATATATACTGTATCTACCAAATACACATATTAAAACACTATATAAAGGCAAAAAATTAGAACAGCAATTTGTACAATATGTACTAGGCTATATCCATATGATAATTAAAGAAATATTCATAGTAAGTGTAGAAAAATATAGTTGTGAGTAATTATAATTATGAGGTTATAAGGTGGAGTTAAACAGTTGGATGGCCACAGGCAGGAATGATTTCCTGTGTCATTCAGTGGTGCATTTAGGTGTAATCAGTATTTCACTGAGCGTGCTCCTGTGACTGACCAGCACGTCATGGAGTGGGTGAGAGGAATTGTCCAATTTTGTCTTCATCTTAGACAACACCTGCCTCTCTAGCACCACCGTCAGATTCCAACTCCATCCCCACAACATTACGGGCCTTGCGGATCAGCTTATTGAGTGTGTTGGCATCGACAACCCTTTCTTTGAACACACAGTAAAGGCATACACAGTATGACTCTTCCATCATCAATACAAGATTTTGCCAAAAAATGAATGATGAATGGAAATGAATGTTCTGACATTTATTGTTACATTGCACAATCATTGTGAGGCATAAACAAACAATCCTGCAATCAAATCTAAAGTCAATCCCATGAAATATTGTATGTGTGCCCTTTTGGGGCCAGGCAGTGTCTATAAACATGTAATTAACATGTCAATGGTTGATTGGCATTGTTGAGCATAAATTCTACCCTTCAGCATATTCTCATTCATTGATTTGAGAAAACCAGAAGAATTACACCTCCTGTGGCCTTTGCATTTGGGATGTGGAGAATAAATCCTCTGATGCTGACTTTGTCTAATCACAGGTGTCTTTCAGACAGTAGGAGGGTTAAATGTGTGATTGACAGCTGTGATTACCAGTCAAAGATTTGATGCAGTCACACCTGACTCTACTGCTAAACTCTAACAGAAACACAAGTGTCCTCACTTTTCTAAAGCTGTGTGAATTAACATCAGGCCATCTATCTTTATCTTTAATCTTCTAATTTGGACCAACAGGAGAAAGCTGCATAAGCTTATAATTCTACAGTTATGATCCAGACCTCACATTCAGATTCACCTCATCAGCCCCCATTAATACTTTAACCCACTACACACCTGGTTCATGATGACAGTCATGGAACATCACGTGCTGCACACTTTTAATACCCCTTGGCCAAATAAAGTGAAAGATTCTGTTGAAAGTTACTGCCCTATAATTTAAATTAGACTGTCTTTGTGTAAAACTTATGCATAGACATTTATATTTGAAATTACTCCGATGTTATAACTTCACAAGGCACAAGGCCATTTGAATGTGTAGAAGTAGGTCAAGGTCATGTATTTTTAATAGGCTTCTGCTCCATGCCAAGATGCATCCACAGTATAAATTTGGTGCAGATATCTCCATGTATTCTTCAGATAATGCGATTATGTCGCTGAATGGACAGTCAGACAGACAGATGACAAAACAATTACAATACCTCCTTCGGCCAGAAGTTGGCTGAAGGGTACAAACTAAAAGCTTCACACATCTACTAGTTAACGCCTGTTGACATCCTGACTACTAGCCTACATAAGACTAAGGTAAGCAGATAACATCAGCTGATATTTTTTCCACTGGTCTAAAACTGGTGGCATTAGGCACCTGGTAGATTTTCATTTTCACTGTGGAAATGTAGCTTTTCTTTGGCTATTTCCTTTCTTCTTTTACCTGTTCCTGATGTTCTGGGAGGTGAAAAAAAAAAAAACTCTTCATGTCTCATCTCAGGTTTTGTGGTGGCAAGACATAGTACAAAACATACACATGTGCTACTTTAATGGGGTTTTTGATGTGAAAGATAAAATGGAAATAAGTTCAATGAGCTCAAATACTCGTGGGGACAATTCTGTTCCAAAATACTGGTGCAGGCATGTCTCAGCTGTCCACATGCAAATCTTAACCTCTCACTTTGTTTTTTTTCATTTGTTTGCTGTTTCTTTCTTTCTTTCTTTCTTTCTTTCTTTCTTTCTTTTTCTTTCTTTCTTTCTTTCTTTCTTTCACACACTGCTGTCATTTGACATGTTCACCATGATGACAGGCCAGTCAACATCCCCTTGCTCATATGACATTTGCACAGTCTCATTTTGCTGGTGTTGTTGTGCCTTCACTAATGACCACACACACACACACACACACACACACACACACACACACACACACACACACACACACTGAAGGGGATAGAAATCGCTGAGCTATTTGGGTATGTCAGTCCGATGTGCAGAGCAGTTTGTTGGCTCGCCAGGCAGGATTACATCAAACAGACAGGCCTCTTCTATGGAGGTCTGGCCTCTCTTGCGCTCTCACTCACACTAACACACACATGCACACTTTGTCCTGCAGGTAATTAGAAGCTGGAGACCTTCCATCAAACACAAACTCACCCTCTTGACTCCACAAATATTGATAAAGAGTCTGTCCACAGTGATTCAAGAGCAACCACGCAGAAAAGTGTCTCCATTAAGGTCTTGTTTGCCTTATTCAATTTCATACACAGAGCCACAAATGCAGCTCCCCCCACCCCCCCTTCTTCTGCCTAGTCTGTGTTTTCTCAGGTAGATAAGAGCCTGCAGGTACAGTATACCTGTGTATAAGGACAGACTCCTGCACAAACATACATGTGAGCCACACAAAGGGAGTTAAACACACACAGAAAACTGTGAGGATGAAGCCAAGCACGAGGCATCAGTGTCAGTCGGGGCAGATCCTGTTTTTTGTCTTCTGTCTGCCTGTCTATCTGTTCACCTGTGTGTGTGTGTGTGTGTGTGTGTATGTCTGGATGTTTGCAGCTCAGCCTGGAGTCTATCCAGGCCATCACTCACACTTTACCCAAGGAGAGGGCGTCGGACAGGTTTTATTAAAACTCTGTCAGAGGGTGTGTGTGTGTATGTATCTGTGTGTGTGAGTGAGTGTGTGTTCATGTGCATGCATTTGCCTCAGGCTCAGAAGAGATATCATCTCTCCCTTGACATGTTCTTTCATCTTGCCTTTTTTCTTCTTGACAGACACCATTTTGGTTGCCAGTCATTTTTTTTACTTAGGCCTTTCTGCAAGGCTGACTTAATCCACTGTATTGTGCACAGAAAGCTCCTGGATTACTCTCTGTGTAATGCCATTTCAATCACATCATCAGCAAAATGAGTATTCAAACACAGTGCTGTTGAATCACAAAGTTTTGATTCTCAACGGAGAAGTTCAGATTTGTAATATTCACATGTAATATGGGTACAGAGCCAGGGATTGCTGTAAAGGTTAAAGGTTAACCTGCTTTGTAATCAGGGTGGGATTTGTTGGGGGGAATCAACCCCCCCTCTGGTTTTTACATCCCTACTTCTGCTAAATGAATTTCATCCTCGGGGGGGACAACCAACTAACTGAAATAACAGGCAGGTTGTGACAGTTTTCTTACACCTATATCCTACATTACTAACACTAACATTCACCTGAACCGAACTGTCGGCAGTCTCAGAATTCAGTAACGTCCCCATGCACATGCAAAGGGGGGGGTGTAAATGTGACAAATTCATTCATTCATTTGTGTGTCCAGTGGATACAGGTTAGAAGTTGTGAAAATTTCAGGTAAGATCCGCTGGAGGAATAGAACCTAGGAGTTGGACGTTGAAAATTTGTAAAGTTTTATTTTCGTTTCATGCCAGCATTAGTTACGTTACTTATGGACCGCAGCCCCATGTATATAACTCCCCCCCCCCCCCCCCCCCCCAAAAAAAAAAAAACTCTTTTTTTTTTTTTTTTTTAAATGCACCCTGCTTAGAATTATTATTATCCTAATACACACACATGCAGTACCTAGCATTAGCACATAGCACATATTAGGATCAGCACTGAAGGAGCTCTGGGACCATCTTCAAGGTCTTCCTCAGCACAGTGGTCAAGGACACTGACAGCAGAATTAATGTATATGTACTGGCTTTTTCTTTTTTTGTATGTGTTTTGTTGTATCTGAGTCAACCCTGGACCACCTTGCTGTGAGGTCTAAGTATAAACCACTATGCAACTGTGTTTACCAATATCAGTGTATGACTATATCCATCTATGTTGTTCACAATAAAACAGCTTAAAACGACACATAAATGGTTAAAAAAAGTAGTTTAATCTGTTTAATTTGAACTGTAGTCAAATATGTGTTTATTAGAACATTGTCTTATCACTGCCTTTAGGTTCTTTCTGTCTATTTTCTTTTGTATACGCTATGTCTCAAGAAAAACTGGCATAACAGCTTGAATATGTCTCGGTATTGATCCTACAAGTCTGTGAATTCTGCTGGATGGATGAACATTATTCTCCCAAAAGATATTCCTTCTTTTGATGTTTTGATGATCGAGGATAGAGCACTGTATAAAGACTGGAGCCAAATCTCTCATAGGTGTTAACCTGGCTTGAGATCTGGCGACTTTGAAGGTCAGAGTATGAGATTCACATCACGTTTGTATTCATTAAACCACTCAGTGAATCCTAATGCTGTGAAAGGGGGTATTATCCTAAAAGACATTACCTCCGTTATCATATTTTTTCAGTCACTATATAACAAATGTAGTATCTTACTTGATGATTTAGAAACGTACTAATATTATATGTTTACTTTTATTAAAGGTGCTGTTCAGACTTTCTGCGTGATCTTGAAAAAGTCTCATTTTTATATACAGTATATGCCTGATCGTAGTCCGCAATTTAAAATGAGATTATCAGCACCAAAACAAGTTATTTCCAAATGTTATTTCCAGCTTTTCTGGTTGGGTTGGGCAAGACTGGACTGATTTATGGCAGAATTATGTCACTATGACAACAACACACCGACCGGCAGAGGTTAGTAGTGAGACGTAAGCTGAACGACTGAGAAGTAAGAGCTGTCCTTTTTCCTAAAGAAAGGGATTTTTTGGATTTATTTTGTTGTAATGGTGGACACTAGAACTGGAGCTGGACTGACAGAAAGAAAAAGAAAACTAAACAGTAGAGTGAAAGAGCACAGACTAAAGCACCGGTAAAACTGCATTGAACTGATGGATAGAACTAAGGGAGTTAAAAAGAATGAAAACAGAGCTGGAGTTGTCCCTCTTCCTTCTCCACAGGTATAGAATGCTTCTGTTCTTTATTCATATGCATTGGAACATTGGATTTGACTCTAGTGTCTGTTGGTAGCTCAGTCAAACACTTGATAAACACTTGTGTGTTAGCCCCAGGGTTAGCCTCTGTGATGTGGGTAATCTGTTTTATTTGGAGCATTGTTTCAGTCCCAAACTAAGGGCTTTGGAAGGTGAGACTGAAATGGTTCTGTATGGAGATGAATGTTCATGCCAGGGCCTGGATACTAAACTGTCCTTCAGGAACAAGACAATTCTAACAGTAGAATACTGTGAATGCAGAAGGCTGAAGCAGCTAGCGCTGAACTGCTAATGCAGAATGATGAAGATGTTGAATGACTGAAGTCATTTATTAAAATGACTGAATACTTTGTGTCTAACACTCTGGAGCTCTGGAGTAAAAGAGACATAGAAGCAGGAGTCGGACGTCCAAAGTTAGGTGTCACTTTCGTTTTCACCCCAGTTACTACACTATGCTACAAATGGACCTTATAAAGTTTGCTTGTTGTCTCGTTTCAAATGTCACTTTGGACCCTGCATGTTGCTGTCAGTCATTAGCTTCAAAACAAATGCAGGCCTTTGCCAGAGTTATGCCCTTGTGACAGTAGGTGCTAGTGCTGATGGGAAGCAGAGTCTTTGTTCCTTAAAACCACCACCAATTCCAGCTGAAGGTGTAGCTGCAATCCAGGACCTTTAAATATCTAATAGAAGTGGGTTCAGATCTACAATATGGATAAGCAGAATTGCTAAAACATAATTAAAGACCAACATGGGTAAGAACTACCATACAGACATTCCATACAGACATTACAGAAAGTAGTAGCCATGCCGTGGACAGTACTTTTTATGTTTTCATATTTGAGAGCATTACACAATATAGTGACATGGCCACAATGGGGATTTCCAGATGTTAGGTCAGCGTTGTTTGCTCTAGAAAGCTAACAACAAGCTTTGAGTGTTTTTTGGAATAGGGGGAGTTTTGTTTTTGAAAACAGGGCAACTTTGGAAAACACCCTCTTGACTTGAACTTAAATCGAGTATGTAGTTTTATCCTGAGCAGGAGCTCTTAGTGTGTTCCTGCAAGAAAAAGATCAATTTACTACAGTTATAGACAGGGAGAATGATGATGAGCAATGGTTCTGGGAGTATCATTTAAACAGTATTAACTTCAGGTGGGCAAGATGCAGCTGAGTTAGTGTGATAAAGATAAAACCAGCATGTTTTTTGTTTTCTCCAGAATGACTGTGAACATGATTCACACAGTTGTAGTGCAGCACATCATAAAAATACATGTCGAGCTGCTGTAAGAGGTGTCACAGATGCTTCTTCTCCACAAATGAATTACTTTATATTGCTACATGAAACATGAAGAGAGAAAGCCACACACAGCAGGCGCAGTAATTAAAACGCTGAGACAAGGCTTTCCCTGTACCATATAGACCCTCTCCCCACACACCCACCCTCCCTCCACTGCTCACACCCATCAACGGGCCGTAAGTTTTTAATCATGTTGAAATGATTTATTTAAACGTCAGGCAATGTGTCACCTCACTTCCTTTCATTTTTCAAAATGTTTGTGTTCTTTGCTGGATGATAAATTTATCTTCAGACAACCCCAATATGACTAATTATCTTTGAAATATCAGAACCAGATGTCGAGCTGAAGGAAGTTCTTAACAGGCAGCCAAGAGAGTAAGACTCACCTCCCTCCTCCTCTTTTCTCTCTCCTTAAACAACTCCGGTCTATTCCAACCTGCTCCTGCCCTCCACAGTACTCCTAGCTTCAGTCTTTTTTTTTTTTTTTTTTTTTTTAACACATGCCCTCCTCAAAAGGTTGAGCCATCCTGTTGAGAACCAACACGTTGCACTAGGTCATAAATCTGGCAGTGTGAAGTTAACCTGCACATGCCCTGTGTTTACCTCCTCCTCCTTTTCCCCTCCGTGTCACTCAGCACCTCCACCTAATTTATTCTCCTCCCACCCCACTTTCCTGACCAACTGGCTCGCTAATCTGACTCAAGCTCCAAAGATTCAGGTTTTACTGAAGTATTGAGCTAATGCCCAGAAAGTGTAACCATATCCTGAGTTGGTAAGTGTACTGTATGCTCTTAGAGTCCAGATACTTCTTTTAATACTTTCTTTTTTCTGTCTCTACATAATCTCAGACAAATGTACTTTTTCATGATTTATGTCACTCTTTATTTCCGCCTGATGTCAAACATTTTTGGATCAGGAGACTTAAGTGGGATGTGAATACTGTTCCTCAGTATTCTGGCTCACACAGCGATAATGTTTTGAGTCTGAGCGGTGGTGAAAAATCTTCTGTCCCTGTAGAAATGCCTAGAAAAAGCAAAAGGCCCCTGCAGGAACATTGCAGTGCTGACACTTTGACAGTTTGCCATGAGTGACGTCTGATCTGTACAAATTTCAGGACTAATAAATCTACCTGTCAGAGCTTGGGACTTGAAAGGGCCGCAGCCCTGCGGCACAGCTTTAACACAACTTGTGTTGATGAAATTCTGTAGGCTGGAGAATTATAGCTGTCAGAAAAACGCCCACATCAAACCTGAAGCCTTGGCGTTCCTTCTTTTTTTCCCCCTCCGCTCTCTCAACACTCATATATTGCTCATTCACCTCCTCCCTCCCTCCTTCCCCGCTGCCTCTCCCTTCCAGACGTCTCTCTTTTCCTTCCTCCTGTTCTTTCTCACTGCTTGGAAAATGAAACATAGGCGTCCTTTCATGGCTTAGCGACCGTCATTACATCATTTTGACACCCTGTAGACCCTCGACAGCCCCCCGACACACACACATACACACGCATACACAAACACTTCTTTTTTAATCAGTTGCTCTGCCAAAAGTTTGCTTACAGACAATAAGTTGTCAGGGGTGACGGGTGTGACTCGTCGGCTATCATGCTCTCAGCTCTCCTTTGGCATTTGGCCATGATGGAGGAGAAGAGGGCGAAGCGATCCCATTGGCTGGTCCGGGTTAAAAATGCAGCCCTGTCACCAGAGTATCAGAGTCACCAGCCAGGGGGTTAAACGGCCTGAAAGGTGGGAACGCGGCACATGATTTCACAAAAAAGGGTGTTGTATGGGTGATTTAAATACCAAAAGGCCCATAAATCAACTACTCACCACTCCCCTCTTGCCACCTCCTCCCATTTCCACATCCTTCCAGGCCCACTGCCCACTCTTTTCCCTCCCCTTTTCACTGGATTTATTCCTGTTTATCTTTGATCCCGGACTGGTTTGCTCCTCATCTCCTTTCAACCCAAGCCGATGTATCCTGTGGGTAATAAATCATCAGCGAGTGTTTAGATACTTTGCTGCCGTCGCTGATTTTCCTGTAAACGTTTTGAGAAGGGTGTATCACATTCTTCAAAGCGCCGTCGTCTGTGGTAAAAGTTCACTGGAGTCCTGGGGACTAATGGCAGCCTGAGCTTATTGATTTGAATGTCAGAGGTGTGGCTTTTGCATAAGGTCGAGACCCTCCTGGTGCACTGTGATCACTCTTTGACAGTTGAGTCAAAGAGGCTGTGAAGGTGCTCGGCTTTATCATTAAAATTATTCATTCATCTGTGGGAGCTAGGTAGCATTTCACCTTCTGTGGCAGAAAGTGGAATTAATATGAAATCACAGTTGGAGACAGAGTGTCTTAGCGGTTAGACAGGCTGTCACATAGCCAAAAGTTCACATATTCACTCCCTGCAACAGCCACTGTGCATGTCATGCATGAGCCACTCTTTTCAGAGTGTCATTTTCGATGCCTAAATTGCAAATCAGATTGCATTCCATGACTTAAATTCACTTTGATCCCACCTAAGCTATTTTTCATCAGTCATATCACATAAAAGAGTGACAATGGAAATATCTTTGTTCATTAGCCCCATGCTGAAACGGCAGCAGTCATTTACACTACACACACAGCCACCGCAGCAATCTGTCAATCCATGTGCTTGTCAATCACTCTGTGTCTCTGTGGGAAGCTGGCTCTGACTGACAGCCCGTGTGATCTCTCCCAAGGGCTGGCAGGAAGGCAACAAAAGGCCCGGCTACAGTAATTGGCAAGATAAAGACATTCCGCCAAAGCAGCACTGTCACTCATTTGGTTCTGGAGCGATGAATCAACATGAAACACGCCACACCAGTTAACCAGAGGGAAAGTATTCTTGTCAGCTAACCAGTAACCAATCAGAGGCCAAGCAGTGGGTCACTTCCCCAGGCGACTGGCTGAGAAGTGACCTGTTTAAACCAACACTGCAGCCCCCCTCCTCTGGATTTACCTCTCTAACCTTCTCACCTCCACTCTCCCCTCCTTTGTACAGCCTGACCCCTGACTGACCTGTTGGCCCTTTGCTTAGGTCAGCTTTGAGCATAAATGCCCGCCCCTCTGTCTGCACAATCTTACCCCCATCCTTCCACACCTGGTTTTCATTTCTCACATTTCATTTTCCATCACGGCTGTGGGAGGGATGCCATCTGTATGTCTGTCTGAATGTCTGTCTGGGTAAAGGTAGAGGGTGGAAAACATTCAGCTGCCAACACGAAATAAACAATTACTGCCACATATCATTTATTGTTATACTGTTGA